>NC_142936.1:25974043-26046543 GCF_046866305.1 Octopus bimaculoides | reverse complement strand
ATCACATAACTAGAAGAATTGATCGAAAATAATTTTCACCCTTACTTTCTTGAAATAATGCATAGATACTGGTTAATGAAATCACTGTTATACGTAAGATGGCGTTATTATTATTCAAATAGCTTTAATCTGAGGTCTGCTGAACAACGGCTGATCTAGGGTTAAACACCGAAGCAATAACTACTTAGTTAACGAAGTAATGAAGAAACTTCTCCTTGCTCATTTAACCTGTCTGAAGTGGCATGAAATTCTCTCTACTCTTACAACTTACATCTTAGCTAAATATAAATTATATATTTCGATATTTCTCTACAAATTTGGATGACCATCACAAGTATCAGTTTGGTTGGAAAAAGAATATATTCATCAGAAAGGAGGAGAATTTAGAGGAGAATTGTCCCTCAATTTTGCTACAACACTAGTGACTGGTTGCCACTTATTTTTCTATATATTGCGAGCAGGAGAGAACTAGTGCTATCTCGATCGGACGGGTGTCCACCACTGAGGATGAACACAAATAGCTTGAAATCGGCCGGCCGGTGGGTCCTGTCGTTTTCGCAATAAGATGTTAAGGGTTCGAGCATCTACTTGTCCAGGCTAGAAACTATTTAAAATAATACATAATTGTTAATAAATGCATTGTTGTGTTAATAGAACATTGTTACATTACATTTCAAAACTTAATATACTTGAAGAATATGATTTTGCTGTTAAGTGAATTTATAGTAGTTCGTGCTGAATATCAGTAATATATTGCAATGCAGCAATCTGGCAAAATCGTTATCATGTCAGGCAAAATGCTTAGCAGCATTTCGTCCGTTTTCACGTTCTGAGTTTAAATTCTGCCGTGGTTGATTGTGTCTTTCATTCTTTCGGGGTCGATAAAATAAGTAACAGTTGAGCATTAGTATCAACTTACACCACTCCTGAATTCTGACCGTGTGTCAAAATTTGATACGAATATCAATGCTGTATTTCGTAATTAATTTATGTAAATGAATTGTATCTAATTTACAATTAATGAAGTGAGGAGGTGGGTAGGAGTGAAGACAGGAAGCAGGTGTCAGATGAAGTGAGGAAGTAGGTGACGTGTTATGCGAGGTAATAATTGAAATGCTGTGTAGTGCATTTGGCGTCTATTTCTAGCGTGAAGTCGTTGTCACTTCAGGGCCCTTTAATATAATTATATTTTTATAATTGTATTTAAATAATAATAATAATAATAATAATAATAATAATAATAATAATAATAATAATAATAATAATAATAATAATAATGTGGCATTTTCCAACGTGCATTAGGCATAGCACTAATACCACTCTCAAGTGAACTGAATAGAACAGCGTATGGCTACAATATTGACAACAGGAAAATAAACCATCGATTTTATAAAGTTGATTTAAAACTATATGGCAAATATGATGAAGAGCTTCAAGGACAGCTACATACTGTGAAAAGATTCAGTGATGATATCGGGATGGTGTTTGGCTTTGAAAAGTGTGACAAAGCCACTTTAAGAAAGGGAAACTAGTAAAGTCAAGTTCAATAGAATTAGATGTCGAAACAGTAATAAAAGAACTTGAGCAGGAATAAACCTATAAATACCTAGGAATAAATGAAGGCTCTGGTATCCAGCATGCAAGCATGAAAGAGAGGGTTAGGAAGGCATGTTATAGAAGAGTCCGAGCAGTTCTGAAGTTTGAGCTCAATGCATATAATAAAGTGTTAGCCATAAATTCCTCAGCAGTCCCAGTTGTTCTTTGTAGCTTCAATGTGCTTATCTGGAATACCAGTGAAATAATCAAAATTGATAGAAAAATCCGCAAGTTAATGACTTGTAATAAGATGCACCATCCAAAGGCAAACGTGGATCGTCTTTACCTTCCCGGAGCTCAGGGAGGTTGAGGCTTGATCCAGCTTGATCCAGCTTGCACTGACGTACAAAACCACCACAGTCGGACTGGCCAAATACCTTGAAACAACCAACGATTGGATGCTGAAACTTGTTGAAAAACATGAAAGACCGAAAAAACTCTATTCTGAAAGAGAGAAAAAAATTCGCTACTGATCTCTTAGATATCTATCAGATTAATGAGGTTGAAGGAAATGCGCCAACTGCTGCTGCAAAAAAAAAATTAATTGCTTAGAGAAAAGCACATGAAAATTAGCTAGCAGATGGGAACAGAAACCTCTGCATGGCAAGTATGTGTCCCGTAGCAAACAAGCCGATGTCGACCAAAAACACACGCATCAATGGTTACGAAGCTCAGGGCTAAAAGTACAGAGAAAAGTTTGCATATTAGCTGTTCAAGACCAAAGCTTATTAACCCGGAACTGCCAAGCCAATGTGATAAAAAATGGAGCTGACCCAAATGAGGATTCTGTAACGATGAGATTGAAACTATAAACCACCTAATCTCAGAGTGTAGAGTCTTAGCACCTGTAGAATATAAAACAAGACATGAACAGTAATTTACTGACAATGAAGACGAATTGAAGAAACAAAACCAACGCGGGTTCGCACTTGTGGGAACTATAAAACAGGAAAACCTAAAAATTAACCGACTTGACCTAGAAAAATATAAAAGCTTAGCAAAGCATGAAGGGAATAATATAAATTTAACCCCATCCGGTGATATAATGCAACAAACCGCCAGGAAAACTCTTTCACTAAAAACGAAGCTGAACATATGAAAAAAGGAACCATTAGGAAAATGTCGGCAGCTCATTTGGAGCGATACCAAATACGTAGCAAAAGACAAAAAATACGGTACTGTGGAAGTATGATTTGCTTCCGAAGAAGAAGCAAAGAAACTCTCCACATTGCCTTTGCAAACCAACGAACTGGTGCCACTGCCTACTCATATGAGTAAACGCACATCTAAAATAAAAATTGGGGAGGTCCCACCTGAAATTGACGTGGTGTGACTCGTAGCCTCTGTCTTGCTGGATGTGGAAATTGGCATTTCCATACTGCAGCTTACGAAGCTGCACCAATAATACAGGCCACACACCAGTATTTTCAAACTATACACAACTTAATACAATTACCTGATCGTCCAGCCCTCAGAGTCATGGTGGAGGGTCGAAGCCCCAGATATTACAAATGTGGTCAAAAGGGCCACATTAGAGGCTCTTGCAAATTGGATAACCCAGAACGGGCCACTCTCAAACGGACGTGCCTCTAAAACACCTGACAAAGGAAACCAACAGCAACCCAATAACACACACAAACCTCGCCCCGGGAACCAAAACAAGCAAGACCCCGACGGATAACACTATCAAACAAAATCCCACACCATCCAGCGCAAACGCTACCACAAAACAGGCAAGACAACCCCACAACACATCAGGAAAGGGAAGAGGTGGATTAAAAAAGAAAGAAAAGAGAAAACACTTCCCCAAAACCACTCCACCCTACAGACATACACTACAATACAAGACCCCCAACACACACACATACGCACACCTGAACCTCATATTCCAGAATCTGTCATCAATATCACGCTAATCAACGCAAAGAACACACAATTAACAAAAAATACATGAACGAAAATCCTCGCATATCACATTTCAACGTCCCCTCCTCACATTCACAAATTCCTGAACATATCCAATAAATAAAACTCGACTGTCATTCATACACAGAACTGAAGGAACAATATTCTAATAACATTGGAACATTACAATTAAATTTTACAAAACACATTTACCGGATTTTAATTAACGATGTCCCACAAGCCACGACGAGAGTGGAGGGTAATTCCACACACCTCCTCCATCTCCAAAACTGAACCAAGAACGCCTCACAAGATACACCGGGAGGGGACGATATATCCACATACTACATCACCAAGTAAGTAATTAATTCTATTTATCATGGTTACGTTCAAGCTTGGCAGTGTGAATGTACATGACCTGGGATCGTATTAGAAGCGGGCGCGCTTGCCAAGCGACCTGAGGTCATGAGATTTGGATGTCGTAGTCACCAGTGAAGCAAAGCTGACCAGGTCAGCAGGTGGAGTAATTGTGGTTTTATTCTGGAAAGGCCGGGTTTTAGAAATCAAGACAATGTTTGTGGACCCAGAAGGCAAGCCGATCGTCCTGGAAAGCGAAACATAGCAGCGGCAAGACCTTCAGACTGGTTGCAGTTTTTGCCCCAAACGACATGGTGCAATCCGACTACTTCAGACGCCCGCAAGGTTTCCCTGGGACGTAACACACGTTAGCGTTAGTGGCTGGCTTTAACACAATCCTAGAAAAATAGAAAAATGGAATACTTGCCTCTCTAACCTACTCAGTCGCTTTCAACTGACTGACAAGTTTAGAATGGATCACCCGGAGGCTCCTATGTGGATATGGACCAACAGCTCCAGCTCTCCCAGATCCTAATTAGATAGGCTAGATGACAAATCTAGCGTTAGATGTCCACATTTCCAGATCATCAGCTATATAGATCACGGGTTTGTGATCTGTAAGCTTGACTTAGATTTTGTAGACAGGGCCCCGGTTACTAGAAGCTACGCACGTCACTCCTGGCGTGCAAAGCCTATAGTGACCGTATTAGAGAATTAATGAAAAGGGTGTTAACGGGAGCCATTATCAATAAGAACTGATGGTATGCCCTAAAAAGAGCCATTAAATTTGAGTCACGTATATATAGAAAAGTTTTAGCGGGCTTCCATCTCGTCCTTTTATAGAGAGTTGTTGGTTGGCAAGTGCGACGGTGTCCTGGTGGAGACCCTGGGTTTCGATCATGGTCAACTCACCAGACTGCTCCAGAGAACTTTTGTGCCAGCGCCCATGGATAACTACCAGAAATCCCTAACTAGGTAGTGCTGTCGAGGAGCTCTGCCTGTTCGCGATAACCTCGTCAGGAACAGATGTGCAGACACCCCGACACGTCCGATTTGTGAACAAAGCAACGAAATTGCTCTGCACGCTATCGTACAGTGTCCGTTGATTTCGGGTCTACAGGTTTACGTAGGCCACCTACAGTGTGGGAGGGGCACAGTTGTGAACTGATTCCCTCATCAAGATTGTCCCATCACCTTCCCTTGGCCGGGAAAGGCAGGCAACTTTTCTCTGCTTGGTGGCTATAGCGAAAGAGGTCGTGTGGTTGACGAGAGTGAAGGCAATTAAGACAGGCAACATTTTCGTTGGCCAAGGTTTAATAAGCTATTTCACATACCACCTCATGTGTTTGCATGTTTAGATATAATTATATCTGTGTACATACCAAGTTAATATGTATATGTGTGTTATGCGAGTGTAGACCAATAAACCCTTTCCCGTGGGATAGAATCTGTTAATGAATGTGTAAGCAGCTGTGATGTGAATAGGACATCTGAAATTAAGACTTACGAGCGGATGACAGAGAAGTTGGTATCCTGCTGGGATGATAAGATGATAACAGGTCCTTTAAAGAAAAACATTTAGAGACAAAAGAGGTAACGAATACATCTAGTCTATATCATAACATCTTAGTGTTAATCTATCTTCATAAAAGTGAGACATATTTACGCTACAAAAAAGACCGAATTTTAGGTTTGGCTAATTTATATTCATACTTTTGATTTTTATTTCCAATGATTAAGTTTGGTTTATTTATATTTTGGTAAATTGTTTAGTGTTTTTATGACATATGTCTATTCGTGTCTATGTGATACACTTTATTGGGGAAATGCTAAAAATGAAATACAGGTATAAAACAATAGGAAACTGGACGTGTTTCATTCGTGCTCTCAAAGCCACTGACCTGACGAGGAGCGGGTACACAATTACTGCTGGGTCATATTAGCTTTTATAATATTTATATAACAGTAAGTTAGTGAAATAGTAGAATCGTTAGCACCGCGAGCAAAACATTTTAGCGGCATTTCGTCCGTCTTCACGAGCTGAATTCAAATTCTGCCGAGATCGACGGTCGATAAAAAAGTACCAGTTGAGTCCTGAGTTCGATATTATCGACTTTACCCTAACACCCAAATCGTTGGCATTGTGCCAACATTTGAAATCAATATTTATATAATACTATGATACGGAATATGGAAAACCCAGCAATTAACAACTGTTACCGATACACAGAAACAATTCTGGGGATGTGATTAAAGCCTGTCCATTCCATGTTCTACTTTTATATGTATGTATGAATGAATGAATGTATGTATGTATGTGTGTGTGTATGTATGTATGTATGTATGTATGCGGTATTTTATGCCAATTATATATAAAAATACATTAAAGAGTCGAAATATCTAGGCTTTTCGCACTTCGTGTTCTCTCTGTTTCCTCATTTTATAATTAATTGGGTGTGTGTTTTCTGTATTTTCTTTTGTAAGGAATGTTGTGATTTTATTTACGTAGCAAGGGCATATTAACTCTATGCAGTTACAAGTATAACTCGTTAGTCTAGTTATAAATTCACGACATATAGATAATCGTTTCCCAGTTTCTTCGAAAGCAGACTTTTATACATGTAAAATTCGAATATATTAAACTCTTTAAAGATTTTAAATAGTTTTTTTCTTGAAAAACCATAGAAGCTTCAGTAGAAAGAAAATATTCACTATCTTATTTTAAATCTTGTACGTTTTATAATGTTTTGTAGTAGAAATGTTTAGAGAAGAGCATATAGTGTGAGATCAACACTATATAGCTTAAAAAATAATTTTTTACCCTTTTACGTTTTTTCAGTCATTGGAATGCTGCGTCATGAACCTGAGGCTATTTTGTCAGTCATATACGTATGTCGTGATTGGTTTTCTTTATTGCACTTATTGTACAGAAATCTGTCACACAACTGACATAATTTTATTAAACAAAGACATCGTATGTTTTAAACACTGCCAGCGTAAAATCATGCAGAAAATGAGGGAGAAAGTGTAAGAGAGAACGAGATATATAGTCAGACACTTTCAGGAAAGATATATATTTATATCACACGCACGCACGCACGCACGCACGCACACGCACACACACACACACACACACACACACACACACACACACATACATATATATATATATATATATATATATATATATATATATATATATATATATATATATATATATATATATATATATATAAAGATGACTGTAGAAATATATTACAAAGCATATATTATAAACAAATCATAATTATTTAGGAATACATCAATGGCCAAACATGTAACCATAAATTTCATAAAAGAGGTGTGTATAATTAAGAAGAAATCACAATAATGATGTAGAGGGTTGCAAAAGCCGTTACCTGCCTAGAAATAACAGTCAAAACCACTATAAATCCACTATAAAGAGCAATATTCTGTTTCTTCACAATAAAGCTGTCGGTGGACGACATGACTTAAATTTCAAAACTTAAAAATGAAAGGTTAATTGCAGTTTCGAAGTAGGGAACCAAATGGTTTCATTCTTCTTTTCAGTAGAATATTCTTGTAGATACAAATTAACACGAAAAACATGCCTTGGGGCTTACATGTGACCCGACCGGCAAGAATAATGTGTCGCCCTGTATCTACACATATAAATTCTGAATTCCAATGTCATGCACAGCGTTTATAAGAAAAGACCGCTAAATCGAGCCACGGCGATACACCAGAAGAGTGGAAAAATTAAATTATTAAACTGGAATGTGACAATACATTACGAAGGATATATCATAAACAATTGATATTTATTTACGAATATATCAATGGACAAACATGTAATCATGACTTTTTTTCTCCCCCGAACGAAAAAAGTCCTTAAAGAAAAAACGTTTAGCAGATGTGGAAGATGTGAAGAAAAAAAAACGATGGAGGTGTTAAAAGGCATTATTTCGCCAGAGTTCCAGGACTACATCAAACAGTGGAAAGTGCGTCTGGACAGATTCATTGCTTCAAATGGAGAATACTTTGAACGCAATAAAATTGTAAACATGCGAAATTAAGTGAATACAGTAATATTGCAATATTCCGGTTTCTTTTGTGTACTCTATCCATTTCTCTATCTCTGTATATATATATATATATATATATATATATATATATATATATATATATATATATATATATATATATATATATATATATATGTATGTATGTATGTGTGTATGTATGTATGTATGAAATGTGTATCACGCTTTATTGCGGGTAAAGTTTGTTTGATGTTTTGAATATTTCTCATTGTAGAAACGTGAAACCTGGTCCACTGAAAGATCCCAGGTAGGTACGTACGCAGTGAACATTTCAGTTGTATTGATCAGCTAAATACAAAGTTACATTGAGTTATGTATTTTGAAGTGCTTTCAACTGTGTTACGCTTTATTTCAGGTGTACGGAAATGCCCCTTAAACGACGTCTGACAGCTACGGAGAAGACACAGATTGTTGCAGGTCTCGCAGAAGCCTTATCTGTGGGAGAATTAGCCTAAGAGTCTGGCGGGATACAAGAACATTGAAGGCGTATGTGGAAAATCCCATCACCCAACCAAGGCAAGATAAAGGTACGAGAAATGTATTCCAGCGTAACATCTGTAAAATAAGTATTCAAGTAAGAAAAGACCTCGGTAGCGCAAGTACTGCCATATTTGAAAGTGTTGAGGCTGCTCCTTTGTCCAGAAGCACCTGGTATAGGATCCTTAAAGAAACGACCAGAAGTGTTAAGTGCATCGCTAGACCCATCATAAGCAGGAACCATAAAGAGCACCGTAATCGTTGGGCACGGAAGTACATGAAGATCAATTTCCAAAATGTCCTCTTCGCAGATGGGGCCCGAGTTACTCTTGATGGCCACGATGGATGGGCCAAAGTTTGGATACTTCTTGGAGCCTCTCGTAGTGGTGTCATGTTTTGGGCGAGAATCATAGGAAATGAGTTTGTCGGGCGTTTCCGAGTGCCACACGTTGTCACACTCACCAGCAACTCCTATACCGTGTTTCTAGATGAGCATTTTGTAGCATGGTTAGATGGTCAGCCACTCTCACATCGATGGTGATTGATTGTTATACATGACAAGGATCCTCGCATTCAGCCAAGGCTACAATTTCGTACCACACAACTTTGGGAATGACAGGCCAATCGCTCATGACTTCGCTTCCCTGTACTGCTAACCAAAACTCTATCAAACAACTCTGGTAGATCTCGAAGAGAAAAGTGTATGAAGGGTGCATCCAGTTTTCGTCGAAGGATGCCCTGTGAGAAAAAAAATTCAAAACAGTTGCTGATAACAATAACATCTCAGACTAGTCCGCTAACAGCTTCTGTGGAAAAAAAAATGTTGATGTCATTTATAAACAAAGAAATTACATAGACAAATACAGTAAAGCACCAACAATTTAAATGTGTTTGTTTGATATCTTTTGCTGCTATTCTTCGGTATCGTGTTTCATTATTACAATAAAATGATAATATAACGATAATGCCTTGTTTCATTACCTTAAATGGACATTTTCGTACACCAGCAATAAAGCGTGCCACGGCAGAAAGCACCTTAAAATGCAGCACTCAACATAACTTTGTACGTAGCTTATCAATACGATTGATATGTCTCCCTTGCACTTTGTCCCCTTTTGCATGTATACATATCTACCTATTTTGTTTTCGATGTATTTAATACAGATAATATATTTGAGATTTCTGATCTATTTATCTGTATAATTGCCTGTCTCTTACTCTTTCCCTCTCTCCGCACACACACACACACACACACACACACACACACACACACACATATATATATATATATATATATATATATATATATATATATATATATATATATATATATATATATATAAAGTGTGTAATAAGCATTTATAGGATATGATCCTGTATAGATTTAACTAACAGTTAAAAAATGGAGAAGAGAAGTGGTTAAAGGTTTTTTATAAAGTTTTAATCCATACGATCATTTCGCATAATAATCCCAACATTTAAGAAATTATAATAATAACCAAAATAATAATTAAGTTAAATTAATCCAGTTACGTATTACCATTCTCTACAATTGAAAAGAGGAATAAAACATCAAAAAGGTGTTAAAAAATAATATTACAATGAGACTACAGAGAGCCTGTGTCGGATAAACGATCGGAATAAGTATTAAGATTGTAGAAAGGCCAGGTAACCCTATCAAATCCCCAATCGCTAGAACCTACCATTTTAGTAGAACTCCCTGTACTGGTAGGATCTGTATTGTATGTAGAGTTAGCCTACAAACAAACTGTAAAGCTAGGAATGTAGTCTTTAGTATAAGATGTACAGAGAGACGGTGCAGTAACAAAACAACGACGTACGTAGGGTACAGAGCACCTTAGCATAGGAGAGCTAGAATAGGAAACTAGAATGGAACACGAGCACATACACCCAACACACTACAACCTATGAAGAAATAAGATCCCTATAATATTTGTGTATTTTATATTGTTTTCTTCGTATTTTATATTATTTTAACCTCCAACTTCTTTCTTGTTTGGACATTCTCCTTCTGTCTCATATACGCTAGTTATGTTTATTTATCATTCACTCTACCCTGAATTGTGGCACGATATGGACAGATTTTGGAATACCGATGAACTTTTATGTAAATGCATCAACTTAAAGGATAAACATAGTACAATGTATATTACAATGGATAGAACAATGGATAATACCAAGCGGACTCCCCCTTTTTCTCTCTCTTGTTTCTCTTTCTTTTTCTTTTTTCTTTGTGATTTCTTCTTTGTGATATAATTCTTGGGAAAGAATATATTTGCGGCTGAAGATAGCTTTATACCATCCTGTCTATCAATTATATACCCATAACGATGCAACTACTGTTTGTGTATAAAGCTTGAAACACGTGTACCGCGGAATCCTTTGTGTTCTGTTTTATATACAGGTGCTTGCAATTATCAAGTATTACCTCTAATATATATATATATATATATATATATATATATATATATATATATATATATATATATATATATATATATGTGTGTGTAAAAATATGTGACACGTATTCGGTAGCCATGATAAAACTATGAGTTTCAGATGCCGGGGTGGAAACCAACGCCAACATCTCTTCAGTTATCCTTCATTAAAAATTCCTGTGAAAAATGCCCCCTGTATACATATACATATATATATATATATATATATATATATATATATATATATATATATATATATATATATATATATATATATATATATATCGACCTTCGTCTGCGCGTGTATAGATTATAGATTACCTATGGACATAGATGCGTGTGGGTACAGACATACATCCATATTCCACTTTGTGTGTGTGTGTATGTGTGTGTGGAGGAGGTGTACGGTGATGGATTCGTTTTGTTTATTTATGAGCTGACATTTTAATTTCAACGGAGTTTAATTGAAAAATTAAACAAATCGAACTTACAAATTTCCCGAGAAGCAAGTGGTCATATTATTTATATCCTACGACGAGCTACAGTACGTTTGATTCACCTGCCATCATTAAAAGATGTTGAAAACACTTGTCAAATTCTATACAATATTTTATCAAGTCTACTTTTAATGGAATCCTTCTCTTTTTATCAAACAGTTACAATTCAGTTCAATTAAAAAACATGGGTAAGCAGCGCATTGTAAGCCACACTATAATTTGCGAAAAAATTTATCTGCCAATAGGGTGTGTATCTCTCATCCGATGTCTTTTTATTTTCATTGTCTATTGATTCATTTTCTATTATGTGGTTGTAAACTTTAATAGTGACACAAAAGTCGAGATATTTGTACGTTATACTTATCAAACTAATTTCTGAATCGTAAATTTTCTGTTTATGTAGAAGAAAATAGATTGCTTTCTCTATATTCTTACCTTTCTGTCTATTGTATTTATAGAATGTATCGGTAATGTGCGTCCCGGATTGTCACGTTAGCATTTACAAATGTAACGAATGTATATACCAATGGTTATTGGTATAAATATGAATTTATATTTATGGTATGGTGGCTCTAGTCTCCAAAGCCGTGGATATTCTGCATCTTGATTTTTTTAAGAAATGACCTCATCTACAGGGAAGTTAATCTTAAAAGCAACTTGATATATTTTATCTTCTAAATATCCATATCAAATTTGTTATATTTGTATTTCCTTGACGTTTTGGTGAGAATTTTCCACCAGTATTTTTGTTGATGTGCATGAATTCAAAAAATTGGTTTTGTCTATAATTATTTTTTTTCCGATACCTTTCTCATGAAAGTCATTATATATCGTTGTAGGTATAATATCACGTCGCAATGAATTAATCTGATCAAATTTCTGATTGGACGATTGTAAGCCTATCAACATCCATATTTGAACCAATGGTATATATTTTCTTTTGAATGTTGCATATGCTGTGATGTAGCTTATATCTTGCAGTTACGTTCTTATCTCCTGCATTTCTCTACAATCCTTCTCTTTCATGAGCCTTTTTGCATAATGTTAACTGTTGAATGACTTGCTTTTTCTTCAACATGTATTTAAAGTATAGTCATTTCCAGCTCCTGTTGTGTTTCAAGTATTATCAGAACATTTTCCGATTAAACGCTTCGCATATGAATGTGTGAAAATATTTGTTTTGTCTTTCTTGGATGTCTATGTTTGATATTTCCTATCAATAATAAACATGAGTAGGCTCTTTTGTACCTTTAAATCATTTAATGTCCAGAAATGCTTCTATCTTCAAAACTTTTTTATCTCTTGTTCATCTTTTTGTTGACCGCAATAGCTAGCTATTCTTTTTTTTTTTTTTTTTTCATGTTAGTGATCTTATTCAGATGGTTTACAGAAAGTTGTTTTACCTTTATTGGACGAACATGAATTTCACACATTTCATCCGAAATTCGTCTTCTGTTTTTTCTACGGCTCAGAGCCCATTAAGTTACATTTTAGAATGCTTTCTGATATTCTTCAACACCATATGAATTTCTGCATCATCATTATTTATCGCACTAGCACTAGAAATCGACAGTCATCAAGATCTTTCATTCTTTTCCACTTTATCTTTTCTCTGCTTACCTTTCTTGCTTTATTTTCATTTTGTTGCACTGAAACTCGTCAATCTTGCATTATTTTCACTATCACATCTAAGCCCATTCACATTCGCCGTTCGTATGAAACATTCACTGCTATATGCAGCTTTTATATTGAGACCAAATATAATTACATATAGAACCATTAGGTCAAAATTCAAATGATTGCTTTATTTCAATTTTTAAAATATTTTAGGCAATTTGTGAACAGTCAACTTTTCAATACGTTTGTATTTAAAATGAGCGAGGTTATTTGAACCTCTCTTTTTCATGGGATTAGGGATTACAAGTTTATTTTTAGCTTTTGTCTTTGGCATTACAATTCCGTTATGGATTCATTAACTGTGTACCTTAATGGTTAAGCCACTATATTGTGCGATGCAGTACCCACCAAAAGGTTTCATCCCTATTTTGAAGCTTTAGCAAACGTTGCTTATCAGAAATCGCTTTTAGCAGAGAAATGTCGTTGGTTGAAAGATCAGTAACAGGACTGATGGTTCAACAATACCTTGTCAACATTTCTTAACTAATGAGTCGCTGTAATGTTATTACTGCTTTCATCATTTGCAACTACATTCGATGTCTTAATACAATGCTATTGGATTTTGTTAGGACACTGAATGTTACAGTAATAAGGCAAAACTTTACATGGAATTAGACAGAGTGGGCAAGTTAACAAGGTAGAAATGAAATGTTGGCCATGCATAAAACATGGGTGGACTATCGAACTATTACGAAGTAAGACTATCAATATATTTTCACTCTGGAAGAAGATAATAAATAGAGTTCAGGTTTCTTTGCAAAATATATATTTCAAATGCAAATTAACATATGTAGATATATCCCTTCTTGGATCGGCAGGAACGTAATTACATATATTTGATAAATATTTATTTATATATATATATATATTTATGAATGATTTATTTCTCATATCAGTAATGAGTTAATGCCTAAACAAAAGCATCTCTAAAATAGCCTGTTCTTCTTGCGTGAAAACCGTCTTAATTGTATCTGTATCCTGTAGACGTTATACTTATACTCTAAAGCTTGATAACATTACTCGTAGTCCAAGTATCCTCTCGTCTTCTACTTTACAGTGACATGCAAATAAAAAGCGTGTGTATATGAAAAGAGACAGTTGTTTGTAAAAGATGCACAAAAAATACAAAAAAGTTTTCCAAACTTTGATCTCCTTAACTTCAAAGGTAATGGAGCCTTGTGGCCGGCAGGATTCATTTGAGAACTGCATCTGCGATGAATTGAATATTGATAGCCGAAATAATTTATACAATAATTTTAAATATTTACTGGAAATACTGGATGATTATTTATAGGCATATTAAAAATAATGTTACAAATGAAATACATATGATTATAGTTGTAAAAGGAATAAGATTATGGCCATTAATGTGAAAGTTATCATGTTGATGCCTAGGTCCACGATTTGCATCTTTATTCATTTTCCTGGATATTTTGTGATGACGTTTAAATATGAACAAATTTGAGACGGGTGTTGATAAAAATAAGGCGTATACAAAAATTTAAGCTTTCATTTTACTTACTGGAATGATGCAAAGATTTTATAAAATGTTAGAAGTGAAGAAGAAAGATCTCCTTTATTAAAGCAATATTGCCATCAGCTTTGGGAGTTAACTTCACTTCATATCCAGTTGCATTTAGCAAATGTCACATACAGCTTACAGTCCAAGAAAGATTTCCACATTTAACTGATATTTAGTTGTGTGGTTAAATATTTCATCTTACATACAAGCATCTTCCGTTTTAATCCCATGCATGTTGTTTAAATACCGTATGACTGTCCCTACAACATAAAATATAAATTGCATCCAGTATTGCACCTTCAGGTTTGCAGGGGTTTGATAGGGAATATATAGTTACACCTAAGTCAACAAATGTTGACTGAGTCATCACACAACACAAGTCCACTATGCTTTGATATGGTATAATTTTGATCATGGGACAAATAGCAGAAATGTTCCTGTGAGTTAGACATATCAAAAAGGGAAGATTTTTCACTCCTAAGCGTGAGTCCAGCAGGCTCACCTGTGTGTGAACGTACAATGATGTCATGAATCAATATAGTGCCTATAACTTTAATAATCTTAATAATCCTTGTATCTCATGGGTCAGCTAGGGAGAGCAAGATACTGGTTAAATAAACAGTACCTAAACTTGCAGACGGCCACACAAAACCCTGCCCTATGTTTTCTCACAAGAATCATATATCGCCAAAGTTTGAAACGAGATCCAACATTATGCGCATATGTAAACACGTTGCACTTAAAAATATCACTGTCGACGGCACGAAACTTGCAAAGGAAAAGGCTGCCGTGTCTGCCATGTTCTATATAGATATGTCTAATTCCCCATTGTATATGAGCAAGAAATTCAATACTAGTGTTCTTCAAATGATTTCTGTACATGTCGTAAGAATAAGAAGACACCTGCAGTACTCCACTTATGTTCGAGCAACAATGTCATCTTATGATTGTATGTACAGTTTGTGAGTGGTTCCACCGACCACGTACACAATCTCGCCTACTAGTATGAACAGCTAAGAATAAAAGAAAACATTCCTTAAACACGTTGAAATGATTTGCGTACTACAAGTTTTATAATCAATTTGTCGGGGTTAAATTAGTTAGAATGTCTGTTCTAAAGTATACGATACATTCTATCGGCAGACATTTTACCTCCTTTTCCTGACCTTAGTTAAAAAAACTATTGAAATTTAAACAGGATTAAGGGTATCATTTTTCTATTATTATGTAGCAAAGTAAGCCAAAATTTGAAGATGTGCTTGAACAGTAATATAGGAAGTGCTCAAGTCATGTCCGTTCTTTTTATTAAATGGAAACTATGAGAAGTTACACCAAATGCACTGTACTAGGTCTAGTCAAAAGTTTGTTTTCGTATTTTAATCTTTAATTAATAGTTGAAACAAATCACATAAGAATGACGTTTATCCCTCAAAATATATGCCATCATATTTCATTTTCAGTTGCCATCGTTGTGCTGACACCTCAGTTCCACGCTCACATTATTTTCCTGATTTACAAGCATAAAACTCTCTGCCTCTGTTTTTAACCTCATATTTAACCGCATTGTTAAACTTCCGTCCGTTCAGGAGATGCACTACGGCGCGAAAAAGATGGCAATCAGATGGCACAAGGGATTGAACTGTGGGCAGGGGAAGACAGCACTTCCAGCGTTTCAAGTTCCTCGATTTTCCACATAGTCTCATGGGTACTGATCTATTATCTTGCGGGAAGAGTAAACGTCTTCGATTTACAAATGCTGTGTAGCAAGCTTTCCAATCATCATATACTCACTGTTGTTGTGAAGCAAAAAGGTTAACATTCACAACATACACAACTGGGATAAGCTCAAAGTGTAACACTCCTCGAAATTTCACCAACACACATGAGCTTCTGTTCAAACCGCCCTTGTTTGACAACAGTTTCTGAAGCCATAAACGAACATCGCGAAGATTTGCTAGCAGTTGTTTCCAAATGTTCACATATCGTTGAGCCTGGTCATTAGTCTATTCATGAGAAGCTTCCTGTCAGCGTCTGTTCAAAAAAGAATACATATGGAGGTGTCGAGTCATGGTGCTTTGCGAACTGCCAAATTCTGCCTACAGTACCCGAAGCTATTATTTAACCGTTTGAAGCAAAGCTTCGTTTTCTACAAGAAAAGGTCTCCCTGACCTTGGCTTTTCTTTGTATCTGATGTCATCTTCCTTTTAACTCCTGAATCAGTTTTGTCCTATACATTCGGTGATGTTACCTGGACTCTTTGCATATCATTAATTCCTTTCGCCGCTGCCCTTTCATTCATTCCATTTCTCGAAGGGTTGCATAAAAGGATTCTAATTGCAATTGTATTTACCACTCGTTATCAAAGCTGTGAAATAAAGAGTAAATAACTAATGTGTATATTTATGAAATATACACATTAAAATAAAGAATAATCAATTTAACAACGATTGGAAAACAAGTCCCATCAAACTAATGACATAACATAGATATACGCTACCAAAAGAAATCATTAGCGAATATTAGGAAAATCATGAGTCAATCTGTAAATGATGTGTCGTAGTTTCTCTTTATTTTTCATACTCGTTGTTTATCTTTACCGGAAGTCGTGAAAGGCATTGTATATGGCTCCCTCTTCAAGCAATACATTAAAATAAAAATTTCCAAATGAATTATCTGACAATTAATATAATTGAGTATGAAGGGCATTTACTATTTACTCTTTTACTCTTTTACTTGTTTCATTCATTTGACTGCGGCCATGCTGGAGCACCGCATTTAGTCGAGAAAATCGACCCTAGGATTTATTCTTTGGAAGCCTAGTACTTATTCTATCGTCTCTTTTGCCGAACCGCTAGGTTACGGGGACGTAAACACACCAGCATCGGTTGTCAAGTGATGTTGGAGGGACAAAGACCGACACAAACATATACACACACATACATACACGCACACACATACACACACACACACACACAAACACACACACACAAACACACACATACACACACAAACACACACACACAAACACACACACACAAACACACACACACAAACACACACACACACATGTATATATATATACATACATATACGACGGGCTTCTTTCAGTTTCCGTCTACCAAATCCACTCACAAGGCTTTGGTCGGCCCGAGGCTATAGTAGAAGACACTTGCCCAAGGTGCCACACAGTGAGACTGTACCCGGAACCATGTGGTTGGTAAGCAAGCTACTTACTACACAACCACTCATGCACCTACTTACCACTCAGCCACTCCTGCACCCATTTTAGCTGCAGTTTATTTATATTACTTTTTTTTATTTACTGGCAAATAGTTGAACGTCTTTTACCTTTAACGACTTCTGATGAAAGATAACACACAATCGCACGCATCTTCCGCCAATATATACATATGTATGTATGTATGTATGTATGTTTGTATGTATGTACTTAGTGCTTTGAATATAGTTAGTTACAGCTATGTTTTTCTTGATACAATTAGCACTGATCATATCTACTGGAGTGCAAAATTTATACTATATTCGTATAGTCCCAGGAAAATCAACACCTGTAACGCTTACAAGCATTACTGAACTCAAAAATACAAGCCGTGTGTACGTTTGATTGAAGCGACTCCACTATTTAATTGGTACTATTTTATTTATTTATTTATTTATTTATTTATTCATTCATTCATTCACTCATTTGTTTCCAGAGTCCAGGAAATGTAGAAATCAGTGCTGACCTAAATTGGCGTTTAACTCTGACCGTAGAGAGTTATAACTACAAACTGCAATAAAATTTATCCGCTCCTCGAATGTTTCTGCCAGCCCACTGCTCAATGCTAACATCAAGAAGTATGAAATGAGAATACAACTCATTGCAAAACTTATTTGTGTGTTCTTTCATTCCATTTGTTTAGAAATATACAGCTTCTTGAAAATGCAATATGCTAATTTATCCTCCATCTTTCGTTATATTACGATGAAAAGTTTTCAAAGATGACTTAGTCCTTTTAGTAGTTTTTAACATAATATTTGACAGTTTAGCTCCTAACACAGCTTTCGTTGTTTAGGTGCTGTTTTTGTGAATTAACCTTTAAATCTGGCTCAGTAGATCTGACAACAACACGGTATAAATTACAGCAGTTAGGTTAGACTGTGAAGAATTCAATTATTTTCATGGTCCTTTGAATTAACCTACATTTATTTTATACGTCAACAATTCCTATCAGAGTTTTGAGAATAATTAATCAGTTAAGCAATTAGTTCCAGTGCGTCGACGGAAGTACGGTATTTTTACGCCCACTGATAATTAATATCAGCATTCTGAATTTGACAATTAAATTTAAACGGATTAAATCATACGGCAGATATAAAACACACATACACATACACTCACACGCAGAGTAAAGTAACTTGATTCGATACCCTGCTTTGAAAGTTATGAATTTACCTTATGGAAATGCCTTCTTAGACACTGAATCTTTTAAATTCACTCTCCATTCATTTCATGAGCTGTGAGCAGCTATGTTTATTGTCAAGTATATTCCTTGCCATGAGCTGTCACAACCATGTCCTTGTCAGTGATACATATTTACGTTTGTAGTAACTAGATCAGCGAGTATTTTGATAATTCGTGAAATTAAAATTAAGTTAATAGTTGTATGCGTTATTAAGATGCAAGAATAATTCTTTCGATTTACTGTAGCATTATAGAAGAAAGGAGCGGTTAATAATTTTTGAAGATACAAACCATGGTAATAACATGAAAGTGTTTCAAAACTTTTCTAGGTTTTGATACATTTGATGAACTTCAGGAAGAGCCATTATATGGTTATATAAAAACATTTATGAAAGTATATAAGTTAGTTTACGAGTTTAACTTTGAAATAATATATTTATGTTTCTGTATGATCGAATATGTTCCTGGTTGTATATGTGAATAATAATTTAGTCAGGGCAAGGTGGTAGTTACTTTGAACTTCGCTGTACGTTAACACTGTCGAGATTGATAAAATTAGTGTTCTGTTTGCATTTCCACAAAACGATGTGTGTAAGAAATTAGTGAGAACGTTGAGAATTGAAGTGTGTTGTTATTTCTGCAGTTATTCGTGATTGGAAATTTATTACACAATCATATAATCTTCTCTTGGATGCCCATTTAGGTGTGTGTTGAAAAGCATCTGCATCAGAGATATGGATTATATTTTAGCTTCATAGCGAATTAACAACTCATCTGAGTTGTTTGTTGTAGCTTCCGGAGTTGTAGAAGAAGGTTAAGTTTGGGAATGCAATCTCACTGTGTAATGTATATGTGGCTATTAGAAGTAAAAATAAGAAGATATATTGTGAAATATAGTATTTAAATGTTTCCTGTTTCACAAGACTAACGCATGATGTACGGCTCAGGGGAATCCATACCTCAACACGTCATGCACAGTCTAGTAGACGGGATTTAGTCAAAGCAATTTCAATCACAAAACTTACAGCACAATACATGTCTCGTCGCGAATTTTGATTAAGCCTGGCATAATGCGATTGCGAAGGGATATTCTTCATCGCATTAGTATTTCGTTACAAATTGTATGAAATACGATGCAATGGAAAGAATCTCATCTGTTATCTGGAATTTTATTGCAGAATTTGGAATAAAGACTCTAACTGGTTTATATTCACTAATTTAAGAGCGGGTATATAGAATCATTTCCTTTATATGAACAGTTATTTTTCGTAATAATAAAAATGACTATATTTTCAAGTCAGCATTGACTAATGTAATCGTGACTCTTGTCATGAAAACAGATAATGTTAAGCATAAAGTTACAAAGTTACACGTGAATAAAGCGTGTATGCAAATTGTTTAGGGTAGTGGAATATGATATTATCTGCATGCAAATTAAATAGATGCGAAAGGGTGTAGAGGACACACTTTATCATAGTGCTACACCGAAGTCTATCAGTGGATTTGAGAAATAGAGAACAATAGCTCAATTAGCGCTCACTGCGGTCTGACAGAAAGCATCTACGTCGGAAGATGAAAAACAAATGAAAACATAGTCTTACACCACTATTAGAACATTCCTGTCTGAAACATGACTACAGATGATCTTACTTAAACTAAATACATGGCGTTAGCGGGACATTTTAAGAACTATGGCCCACTGAGGAGGGGCAGAGAAGAGCAGCGCTGAATATAGTTGTGTCGTTCAATTTGTTCCTATTCGTCAATGAGTAGAGATTTACGAAGACATTAACATGAAATTTAATATGATCTTACTTGAATGGAAATTTGAATAGTACTAGGAAGAGATAAGCATTGAATAAGGGATAGATGCATATTTGCTCGGTAAGGAAACTTTGGATCATGTTTCTTTCATCAATATGATAGTCTCTATATTGTTCATGCATATATTTTATTATCTAAATCTTTATAGATTTACATAGGTGCTGAAGATCTATATACATTTTATGTGAATGTCCCTGAAAAATGACAGCGAAACTCGATGAGTCTTGCATATGCTTTCGTATTTCTATTCAAATAATGAAAAAGCAAAATGGGCGGAATAACCAACGAAGTATAGAATCAAAATTAACTCTCACTCTAACTAGATATTTCCTGGCGATGCAAGGACACAGTCTGTGAATGATGTAAGTTGTTGCGACATTCTCTGCACTACAGAAGGAAAAATACAGAAACAGATTACGTATATACATTTATGAAGTCAAATATCCCCATACATTTCAATCTCTTATATATGGTGTTTGAACGTTATAGAGTGGATGATTGATTGTTGATGTCAATCTCACATTACACTTGGAACGGTATTTTAGAAATAAGCAGTATATCTCGTTTATCTTTATCAGTTGCCCGTTTTTGTCTTCAAATGTCAGTGTCTGCTGTCTGATCTTGTAGATGTTCAAAGAAAACAGTACTATCATTCCAATCAATTTTTTTTCTGCCTTGGCTATTATGAAAATGTATATTTGCAATATTCTTCAATATGTTCGCAACAAAACTGCTTTCAAATCTCATCGTAGATACAGCTTAGTTGTCAGGTATGAAAATGATTTCTGTCGGTAATTTATCATAGTATATAAATGGCATGGAATAACCACTCTCTCTCCCTCACTTTCTCTCCCTCTCTCCCTCTTTATATCTCTCCTTCCTCTCACATTTTTATCTACGTCAGTAGACAGACTCAGTTTCGGAGACTTTGTCGAAAACTGCTTCGATATTTCATTAAAATTCTATATCAAATTAATACACATTTGTATAATTGTGAAATATACTTTATTGTCGCATCAGCGACAGGTTTATGTTTATATATAATTGATTTTATGACACATTCATCACCATAAATTATTTTATGTTACATTATATATAAAGGTCCAGCTTTATCGCTGACATTTATGTATTAATCAATACGTATTCATTTAAATATTAGTTCTAATGAAGCAGATGTGAACAAAATATATTTAAGCATTATTATTTATTGTTTCCACAATCAGACGTTGCGAATGCAATATAAAGTCTCGGCCAAAATCTTTTGTTAGCGTAGTAACATTGGAAAAACATTTTTTTCTTTGCATTCGTTTTACATTAGTTTTGCTTCGTTTCTTGAAATACGTATTTTAGTCGTTACACGATAACACTTTCGAAGTTGTACACACACACACACACACACACACACACACACACACACACACACACACACGCACACAGACACACACACACACACACATACACACACACATACACATACACACATGCATACATATATATATATATATATATATATATATATATATATATATATATATATATATATAAAGTTGTAGTATATTGTCAACTTAATGTGACAATCCTAATAAGGGAACACACTACTGCTGTTTAGCCCTAGGAAGCTGGACTGCTTCCTGTCGGCCTTGACACAATTACTGTGTAAGCAGTAGTGTGTTCCCTTATTGGGATTGTCACATTAAGTTGACAATACACTACAACTTTATCGCTCCACTATTGCTTAAATATCTCTGAGAGATTTAGAAATATTATATTTCTAATTTTGCTGATCAGTGAATGAACTTCACTGTGATTTACATAAGTTTGTGAAGGAGAAACACGCCTCTCTATCCAGCTGGCAAGCTACTTCAGGCTCGTCGTACTGCTTTGAATTGCTTCTGCCTAGTTTAGTGAGTTGTTTCTGTCCTTTTTGTTGCTGTTTGGTGTGATTTTTGTCAAGTTTCAACTGTTGTTCCTGTGGAATTGCGCCCTGCGGGGCAAAAATTTTCTTTTTTGCTGCTCTCTTTTAGAGAGATAGCAAACTACCATCGTGTAAAACGAAAACTTTTTCAATATGGATAACGAAATGACCTTTCTACTGTGTGATGAGGACTTTCCTCTTTTACAAGAAGAAATTTGTTTCAATAATACACAAGTATTTCAAGTAGACCCAGAAGTAACCAAGGAAGAGAAAAAGGCCAGCAGTTTTTCTTCCGCCGTAGGCGGACAATTTGAAGCAATGGAGGTGATACCCGAACAGTGGTACAAGTACAGAAATCTAATAAGGAAAACAGACGACATAACAAGGTTAATACCGCCAAAGGAAACTATCCAAGAGTTGGCGGTAAGAACCGTTATCTACAAAGTGTACAATTGCAAAGAAAGGCGCATCATGATGATGAAAACGGATGCAATTGAAAAGTGTCTTGCCCCTGTGTGGGAAAAAATAAAATATGTCGGTAGAGGGCCTCGAAATGCTACAGTAGAGGCCCAATTCGAATCCGCAGAAATTGCGAAAGTAGTATCAACACAAACGTTGAAAACCGAAGAGGTAATGCTCTTACCCACATACCTGGGTCGGAGAACTGCGAAAATCACAATAGAAGACATTCCACCCGGGTATGACGTAAACTGGTTGGTAGAAGCTTTAATTTACGACGTGGAGGATCAAGTGGAAGTACTCACAATGAGAAGAAGGAACGCACTCAATTGGAAGGGGCAGGCGCTAGAGCTTATAGTTCTAGCGTCAAACGATACCCTCGAGACCAGACCAGACAGGATATTTATAGGGGAAGGTCTCAGTGCAAGAGTGTCGGTGGAGGGACGGAGGCCCAGATGTTTTAAATGTGGAGAAAAGGGCCACGTGCGCTCCGAATGTGTAAAAATAAAAAAACCGAACCAAAAAAAAGAAGTCCCTCCCCAAAGGGAGAAAGAAATACCGGAGAAAACTGAACTTAAAAAAGATGACAAACAAGGAAAAACGAAAACACCGGAAGTCGTAATAGAAAAAGGAAAAAGTAAGGAAGAAGCGGAGTTTGAAGTTGCCAAAAACAAAAGGAAAAAACCCATTGGCCCAGACTCCCCTCCCCCTACAAGAAAAAAAGAAAAAACGCAAAACATACAAGAAAAAATACCCTCGTTCACTCCCAAATTGAAACCCGCTCCTAAACCCCCGCAAGAAAGAATTGTTTCGTACTCCATCAAAAACGAAGTATTACACGAACTAATAACAAAAAAAAACTATACGATAATGGGACCGATTGAAGGTAAACCGCCGCACATACGGTTGGCGAGAATAAGTGCCGAACACTACGAACAATTCAAACGGAGATATGCTGACGATATTTTTGATGTGAGTCAGCATGTCGTGAAAGAAAAAATTATTTTAAAACCAACGGCTACACCAGTCATAGAAGATACCGGAGGAGGGGACGATGCAAGTCGTGAAACCCCTCCTGCAAAGGTAATGTAAACTTTTTTTCATGGAAGTTAAGATAGGGTGTATAAATGTTCGTGGCCTGGGGTCCAAATGGAAGCAGACATGCCTCCTAGACGACCTCAGGTCGCGAAAGATAGATATATGTGTGGTGACTGAGTCCAAGCTGAACGGCCCACAGGCGTTCTCACCTCTTCTTAATGATTACGAGAAAGTTATTTCTCCGAGTCAAGGAGGGAGTGGGGGCGTTGTGGTACTGTTCAAAAAAAGCTTGGATGTACAGGTAAGTGCAGTCTTTCTAGACCCAGAAGGTAGGCTGGTCGTTCTGGATGTGACACACGCGAATAAGCAGTCTTTCAGGTTGGTAGCACTATATGCTCCGCAAGAAAATAGACAAACGGTTTTTTTTCGAGATTTGGAAAATTTCCTAGCGACGTCGAAAACTTTAGTTTTAACAGGAGACTTCAACGCTATTCTCAACGCGCAAGTGGATAGTGGTGGCTCAATCAATAGAAGGGAAAGCCCTGGCCTAAAAAGGCTACTAGCAAGCTATAAACTAGTAGACCGATATAGACTGGATGAACCGTTCGTTCCACAGTGGACGTGGTCTAATAACGACGGTTCACAGAGGTCTTACTTAGATAGGGTGATTATAAAAGACAGTGATAGGGATATAGTTAGTTGTCCACAATTTCACTGTACTTCCTACACGGATCACAAATTTGTGACATGTAGGATGCAGTTAGCTAAGTGTCATAGACAGGGACCCGGGTACTGGAAGATGAACAAGTCTATTTTGACTAGTAAAGTCTTCCGTGCTCGGGTGAAGGAATTAGTGCAGAGGGCATTATGCGGAGCCATCGTTAATAACAGATGGTGGTGCGCCCTCAAAAGAGCCATACGTTTAGAGTCTCTTAGATTTAGTAAAGAGCTAAGTTTAGAGAGAGCAAGAGTAGAAGGGAATCTAACTAAGGAATTAGAGGAGGCCATAGTATCAGGCTCTGCATCCAGAGTGTTGGCGGCGAGGTCGGTATTATTCCGTCACCTCCAAGCCAAACACGAAGGTAGTAGAGTCAGGGCTAAGTTACGCGCGGTAGGCAGAGAAGGTATTAATGTTGCCGGATGGGCCCGTCATGTGGAGAGTCGGAGAGGCAGAAATGCTTCTGTGCAGTCTTTAATTGACGAACAGGGGCGCCGGATCGAAGGACAGGAGGAGATGCAGAAGGCCTTTCATCAGCATTTCGCACGGTTGTTTGGGACGAACGAGACGTTGGACCATGGGGAGCCCTTAAGGGATGTCCTGGCTGACGGACCGCGACTCTCAGCAAGTGAGGTGGAGCGTTGTGAAGGGCCGATCACAGCTGCGGAGGTCAAAGAGGTACTGGCAGAGAGCGCGCGGGACAGGTCGCCGGGACTGGATGGTCTGCCCTACGAGTTTTATAGTGCAATGCCGGACTTGTTCGGACACTTGCTGGCTGGCGTGTACACGAACTGGCAACAGAATGGGAGAATTCCCTGCTCTGTGAGTCGGGGAGTGGTAACGCTGGTCAGAAAAGACCCGAGCAAGGGGGACCATATCAGTAATTTCAGGCCCATAACTCTACTGAATGTAGAGTTAAAGATTTTGGCCAAGGTGCTAGCAAAAAGGTTGACGGCTGTCGCGGATAAGCTTGTCGGGAGGGCGCAAACATGTGCCATTCCTGGCAGGTCGATCCAGGACAATCTTCATCTCTTACGCTACACCTTAGACAGGGTGGGGAAAGTTTCCGGTAAAGGTGGGGCATTGGTCCATTTAGACCAAAGTAAGGCCTTCGATAGGGTTGATCATCGGTACCTGGCGGCAGTCCTTGAGGCGGCTGGGCTAGGCCCGGATTTCCGCGGTTGGATCAAGGCCATTTATGGTGGCATCAAATCCACGGTTCAGGTGAACGGTTACCTGTCGGAGCCGTTTGAGATCAGGCGTTCAGTCCGTCAAGGGTGCCCCCTGTCTCCGCTTCTGTATGTTCTGTCTCTCGAGCCATTGCTGCGGAGGTTGGAGAAGTTGGGAAGCACCACTAATGAAATCGGATGTGGTAAAGGTGTTTCGGCGTATGCGGATGACGTCACCATCACCGTATCCAAGATGACTCAGCTACCTCGCGTAGCAGAGGCAATCAGAAGATACGAGACGGTGGCAGGGGCAAAAGTTAACATGGACAAGTCTGTAGGTTTGCGGCTCGGCACCTGGAGCAGCAAGCCGATAACGTCCAGTGTTGTTGGACACTGGACGGATGGCCCTGTTAAGTTGCTCGGAGTTTGGTTTGGTCCGGACTCCCAGACGGAGAAAAATTGGAGCGAGGTGACGAACAGGGTAGAAGCGCTATCCCGGACTTGGTCTGGAAGGGCGCTGTCCCTGAAAGGAAGGGCGGAGGTGGTGCAGACGTTTATTGCGTCAGTTATCACCTACCGCCTCACCGTCGTCCCCTGCCCTGATTTGTGGCTAAACAAGCTGGTTCGGATTCTCTTCCGCTTTTTGTGGAGGGGAAAGCCGCTTGTGAGGCGCTCCGTGTGCTGTCAGGAACCGTTAAAGGGTGGCCTAGGGATGCCGTGGTTGTTGATGTGCAAATATGCACTGAGACTAAGGCATCTCTGGTCTTACCTGGATGGTGGTCAGGTGTGGAATTTGCTCGCCGAGGAATTCTTTCCACGACCAGCCTCTCTAGAGGGATTTAAACCCGGTTTAATTAAAAGACAGAAATCGACTGAATGGCAAAAGGAATGCCGGCAGGCACTTGAGCTAATCCACAAGGCGGGTAAGGCCGGCAGCGGGAATACCACCTCTGCGTTTTACAAAGGGTTGGTAGAGTTTAAAAGTGACGACGTGCTAGGAGAGACACTGGGGCTCGATGAGAACCAGCTATCCAACCTGTTTCGGAACACTTTCAGGGCGGGGTATTTGGATAATTACCAAAGATCCCTGAATTGGCAGTGTTTCAGGAATGCTTTACCTGTCCACGAGAAATTGTCCAGGCACGGGATTTCAGTGCCACCCGAATGTCCAAGATGCGGGCAGGAGAAGGAAACCATCCTGCACGCTCTTGTTCAGTGCACCCATCTTTCGGAGATGACAATTTACGTCGAACACGTGCTGTCGCACCTAGGAAGAGTACAGCTATCGGCTGAGTCTGTGATTAAGAATGCACCGCCCGCCGGACTACCTAAGGAAGGTGAGGCTTGTTTCCTATGTACAGTCGCAGTTATGAAAGAGTGTGCATGGAGAACTCGAATGCAAGGTATGAAGACAAGAACCTTCATCTCCGGCCCTGGAATGCTATACTATTTCAGGTACCACCTGAAAAGCAAGATAGGGCTGGAGAGAAGACACCTGTCTAGAAGAGTATATGAGGAAAGATGGAAGGAAGTAGGAAGGAAGTTGCGAGTGAGCGGCCCTACTTAAAACTTTCCTGAAAAAATACAAAGGTGTAGACTGGTGTACCCTGGAATTAGGTGTAAACCATTGGTAATATTCCAAGTTTTGTAGAAAAATTTTTAAATATATATATTTTTAAACGTATATTTTTTTCAAAAAAAAGCTAAAAAGACTCACTAAATGACAATTCTTAAATGTTTGTAGTGTCCTGTATTGTCCAATCTATGTAAGATATTATTATCGTAATAAAGAGAATTGGCAAGCTACTTCAGGCTGATGACGAGCAAAGACTCAGAAACATGTCCCTGAATGCTGGCTAGGCTGGGTGGGGGAGCTTGTCTCCCCTTCACAAACTTAAGGACACAGTAATTGTGTCAAGGCCGACAGGAAGCGGTCCAGCTTCCTAGGGCTAAACAGCAGTAGTGTGTTCCCTTATTGGGATTGTCACATTAAGTTGACAACATACTACAACTTTATCGCTCTACTACTGCTTAAATATCTCTGAGAGATTTAGAAATATTATATTTCTAATATATATACATATATATATATATATATATATATATATATATATATATATATATATATATATATATACAGATCGTTAACTTATAGCTTCAGAAACCGATTATAGTGATTATATCAGAACTCACTGGTCCACCGTAAATCCACACCCGCTGGGATATATCATGTTGTACACACACACACACACACACACACACACACACACACACACACACACTAATACTAGTGTATGAAATGGGATTCCAGATTTATTTGAGCAGAAATATATTGACAGAACCCTTAATGCGTTAATTGAAATGACACCGTTGGTTCTCCTATTTTGGGGGATTTTTTTAATATTATTAACATAATGAATCGTAGTGAATATTATAGCACAATAAATGATTAAATCGGAAGAGATATATAACTGTTACAGCAAAATTAGATAGATGCAAAGAACGAAATGCACTAAATAAGAAGTAACCGGTAAATCTCTTTTCAACCATACTCCAGCTTGCGAAAGAAAAATTAACAAGAACTTATTGGATGATGTATAATCCTTAGTAAATCATGTAAAAGAACAGCTAGAATGTTAACATGTGTTATGTCTTTCATAATATACCCGATCGATAAAAATTAATTGGAATCTAAAATGCAAAAAATATGATAAATATTTGAGTATATTGTCAGCTACAAGCAAAATGCGCCAGTAACTTTTAAATTGTGTCAGTAGTTTTTAATGTTTTGTGCCACAAATCGGAAGAGTGAGAACTACTGATTTGACTCCTTCACAACTTTTTTGTGCATGTATGTGAGGGAAGGGACGCTTAGCCATGCACCTATAAGTCAGGTTTGAAGTGAGACTTTAAAATTTATTCCTTTTACAACGGTACAGCGTTATTGCAAAAAAAAAAATAGTAAGAAATTGGAGAACAGAGAAATACTTCAAATAGAGACGCTACTTCTCCGACTTGAGAGAGATTAGGTTTGTGGTAAGAATGTTTCAGGAAAGAGTCACAGGACAGGTGCTGTGTGCAAAAACCACGACAGGTGACGCTGGGGTAGACCACCTAAAATATGGTTGGATGGTCTCCCTTGGGGATTCTGACTTATAAATTGGACATGGTTGCTTCTGACAGAACCTTCAGAAAGGTATGGTTGAGGACTGTGTCCCAGAAATACGTGGGCGAAAAAGAAGGGATGAGTTAATAATTTAAGTTCATTTGCAAACCATTTTTAATTTAATACAATATTTGCATATTTTCGGAAATTTCTAGTTGTTTACCATTTATCAATTTAGGGAAAAAGAAAAATATTTAAAAATCGAATCCGAACATGAGCGGAATGAATCCATTATCAGCTTGGAACTACACAAAAGAGTAAGTTGTTGTTTAAGCTATTGTCGTAGCTAGTAGTGGTGGTGGTCGCCGTTTTTGCACGAGATCAACATTGTTGAAGCAGAGCTATGAGCAAATGTGTTCCAACCATGACCACTCCGCCCCTTTCAAGCAGAGTGAATAATCATCATTATCATAAGAGTACTCATCGCCAAAATCGTCATCATTATCATTATAAGAGATATATTTTCCCTATACAAAAATTGTATAGCTTAATGCACTTCTTGTTGACAACCCTTAATTGATTTCTAAATAAAATACTTTTTTTTTACTAGGAACTTATAGAAAGATTATTTCTTCGTAAGTATTGTCGCATTGACAACGTAAAAAACACTCACAAAGAACATACATTTACACACACGTGCACATGTGAATATATATCAATTATATATATATCGTTCTGTCTCTGTGTATGTGTATGCGTGTAAAAGATTATAACGACAGGAATTTTCAGCTTATTTTCTCCAAAGTGAGAATATACATTACTTATGCTCCTGCGATGGTTTTAAACTCTTAAAATGTTCACATAATGAGTAACAGCCTATGTGGAAGCAGAAATGACCCATTCCTGAGTTACGTGGAGAAGTAAGATAACTTTCAAAAATTGATTATCTCCCTTACATAGAGATATGTGTGTATTCGCTTTCACGCGAAAACGGATTCACCAATTGCTTCCATACTTGTGGTGCGTGAATAATTTGACCCAGAACATATTTTATGCTCTTCATTCTGATGTTTTTATGAAAAAGTTTTTTAAATATTGCAATATTTAAAAAACTTTTTCATAAAAGTGTATTTTTGTATACGTATATAACTATGCCTAGAAGGAAAGTGTCAAATTTGTCTACAATGTCAGAGTCAGTCAAAAGAATGTCTCTATCCAGGGAAAGAGAGACAAATGCAGAACAGGAAGTATACCAAGAAACGAACAGACTGTGCACTACAAAAGCCAGAGTATCTGAAAGTGTTTAACAGAGGTATGCACAGGTGACAAGGAATAGGAACTCCACCGCAGATCGAAGATCAGTTGCAACAGCTTAGAGAAGCAAATTGTATGAAGCAGCTTTCAGTTATGATCCAGCAGTTCATTATGCAGATGACACAAGAGTTTCCATAGTTGCAAAAGTGAGGAAGTGGCCTGGGAAAACAACTGCACTGTGCTGCAGTGGTGGAAAGGTTAAACACCCTGCTATCCTCTACCTCCACAGCCATTGAGGATTACAAGGACTTTCAAAACCAAATTAGACAATACAGCGCTGCACAACTGATGACAACATTTGGAGTCACAACTCATTTAACTAAGCCATGATTTATGCAAACTTTCAAGATCCAAGGTCGGATCTAGTGAATCATCAAAATCGGTCGTTCAATGCTTATAATCTGCACCTGCTTTTTGGTTACGAAATAAGATACACAAAACATGTTTTTGAATTCCGTGTATTAACTTTAGTTTCGTTATTTGTTTATTGTTACTATTTTATTGTTATTGTTTCGATATATGTTTTATTGTTACTACACGGTTATAATGCAAAAAAGTATCGTCATAACAAATGGCGCTACAACAATATGGGCGACGAGTATTCGAATTTCACGTAGGTAAGCTTACTTTTTGTTATACAAAGTTGTTAATGTTGGAAGACTTATTAGCTTCTATAATACAGTTGCAAACGTAGCAGCAAGAAAAGCAACAGGAGTTGCAGAAACAACTACTTCAGCAACAAGTAAAAGAACAACAGTTAATGGTGCTATGTCTTAAAAAGTCATGAAACACTATAAGTCCGTTTTCGCCAGACGGTGTATCGAAATCTATGACAGAATTCAGTTATGAAACAGGATGGTGTAGCGTTTACAGAGTACTTTCGAAAGTACGATTGCAAGTCATAGATAGACAAAGAAAATGTCCATACTACCCCCCAAAAGCACTTCTTTCTTTCCTAACCAGTTTCTGATTTTGTTCGAAAAGTCTGTTTAATCTGTACCGCTCAATTCTCTGTTCACATCTCTTTAGTTTATGTGCTTTAGCTTTCAACCTATGTTTTAATTCCTCAATCATAAGATTGATTCCCTTTCTCTTACATTATACCTTCTCTCTAGCTCAACATATTTCACTCACTGAACTTCATTTCTTCTTTTTCCGTTCCAGAATATTAATATGTTTCCTAGTCTCGTTAGCAGACTGCGTTATTCTCCTTTTCCACCATGGTTACTTCAGGTTATGTTGACATTTCAAATCTAACTTCCGAGCTATAAAGATGGCGATTGCATTTATCAGATTGTCGGTGTCTATAATGTTGTCAGTCCTGATATTACCAGTGATATCATTTATCTTCCTGACCCATTCATTGAGTTTCATTCTGTCTACTATTTTAAACCCCATCTAAAAGCTCTGTTCTCCGGAGATCTAAATATCAATGATTACATTTAAAATTACCGATAATCTCAGCCTCTTGCTCGTTTTCTCCCATTAACTCTACTGGTATAGTATCATTATCTGCATTCTCTTCCTCATTCTTCCGTTCACCGTTAAGCACTCGTCTCTTAATGTTTTCTAGTTCAACTGAAGATGACCATTCCTTCTTTCTGATAGCTCTAGCTTGGTCACACGGGTTTTATTAACTTAATTCAAATAGGCTTCTGTTGCTCCATGCCTTGTGTATTCTTTTTCTATCTTCCCTAGCTGGTACGTCATCATAATTTCTCGGACTACCTAGAACGTAGTACTCCATTACAGCCACATTCATTTCTTCCGCCTTTATACAGGTCTTGTTCTTCTTACTGTAGTGTGTCAAAATAGCAAAACTCATACACCAACCTCACAGAGCAAGTTCTGCCGGGTTGCCGGTTTAGTCGTAGACGTCCCAACCGAAGAAAAAAAACAGAAAAAAAGAATAATTTCCTTCCTCCCAGTCTGAATACAGACAAGAGGTGGTGTTCGCATCGGCCTCATGGCAAAGCGATTTTTCATTACAGAATCTAGATTTCGACTTAAGGATCAGTTTCAGTCTGCGCAAGTACTCCTCCTTAAATTTTTCTGTCACTTCTATCTCCATGAATTTATCAATTTCCAATGTCACCAAGTACTTATAGCCCGTCTCTTCTACTTACTTCATAACCTCCCCCGATAGTATCGTTAGCCCGTCCAAACATTTGATTTTGCTTCATTTCTAGGCTAACATACCACACTTTTTCAGTCCGAACTCCATTCTGATATTAACACTGAAAGTATACAACGTATCAACGAGGGAGCTCACTTGGGATCCATCTTTACCATAAAGCTTGATGTCATCCATGAATAACCAGTGGATGATTTTTTTGTTAACGGCTTTTGAGTAAATACCAAGATTTTGATTTCCTGAGAATCAGTGTTAGTGTTATCATGCACAGAACAAAAATCAGTGGGGACAGGCAGTCCCCTTGCAAGATGCCTCTCCTGATTCCTATTGTCCCTAAACGTCTTCCATATGCTACCAGTTCTGTCCTCCATTTCGTCATAAATTTTCCAAGCAATCGCTCAACATTGAATGTAATACCAAATAGGTTCATACATTCCATAATCCAAAAGAGAACGAAAATACACGGCACTGAACAGGAAGTATGATATTGACAGAAAGGGTCTGGAAGTGGTAATGGAGGAACTGAAACAAAGCCTCGTTGCAAAGAAAGCAAAGGTGGTAAGATACGACCAAAGAGTGAAGGGATCTCAGCAGCATAAGTTATTCAACATAGAGCAGAATAGATTATACAAAGAAATAAATGGTGAGTGTACAGATGAAAAGTTGATATCAGATAACATTGAAAGTCAAAGCTTTTGGTGCAAAGACAAGGACCCACATGAAGGATGCTGATTGGTTACAAGAACTGTCCAAAACAGGCAGAACTAATCATTTCAGTAAGGGAAGTGAAAGAAAACAGCAAAAAAAATGGGCAACTGGTAGGCCCGAGGACCAGATAGAGTTCAAGGCTATTAGATCAAAAGATTTGGTGAACATCATGCACGAATAGCTGTACAACTCAACACCTGGTTAAATGCCGACCAAGTAACACCAGAGTGGTTGACAATGGGTAGGGCAGTGCTGTACTTGAAAAACATCGAAAAAGGCAATGCGGTAGACAATTACAAACCGATATCCTGCTTGCCACTTATGGGGAAATTATTGACTGAAATAGTCGCCGAGTCAATGTACGAACATCTGGAAGAAATGGAGTCCTGCCACATAAGCAGAAGTGTTGCAAGCGTAAGTGAAAGAGGTGACAAGTCTAAACACCTGGTAGACAAAGCTGTACTTAGAGCTCGAAAGCGGAGTAAAACTAACTTAGCCATGTCAGGAATCAGTTTTCGTAAGACGAGTGGCAGACATTTAAATTGAAAGGATTTTGCAAAGATATAGACAATACTTGTCAGTACAATCTTTTGGATATCTCTGAGACATGTTTCCCCTGGGATATTATCTAGATGTATCTGTCATACCTTTTTCATCATACTTAGGGCATCCAAAATAACAGGAACAGTTCTCACTTAAGATGCCACATCTTTTATATTTCAATTTCCAGGTCCTTATATTTACATAATTTGTCAAATTCCTTTACACATATATTTTTATCAGTGAGAACATTTACAACTATTAATCTACAAGTATTCTCTTCTGAGTATTTAATGACTATGTTTGATCGATTAGACTGGATCATTCTGTCGTTGTTGACTGGAAAATTCCAGAGGACAGTGACATTTTACCTTCAACAATTTGCTCAGGATGATGTAAGCAAGAATACTGATTTTGTACTGTTTACATATTTTCCAATGTAAATCATGTCCTACTCTAACATGGCGACATTTGTATACGTTTGGTGTCGGCACTGGACATCCAGAGACGGGATGGTCTATTGTGTCATCAAATTTATTATTGTTATTTCGGGGTCGATAAAAAAGTACCAGTGAAATGCTGGGTTCGATGCCATTGACTAGACCCCAACCCTAAAATTTAAAGCTTTATGCCTTTAGTAAAAAAGGATTATTATTATTATTATTATTATTATATGTTTGACTTTTGCATTGTATTTGTACAAGTTGACTCCAAATCTCACTCAGAGAACTCAAGAGACGAGTTAGAAGTCCATGCTGGTGTTATGCCCAAGGTCTCATATATTTGGTTTTACGCATAGTATTGTTCGAGAGAACATTTAAGAAAACATATGAAAATTAAAAGTTTGTTTAATAATTTGAGATTACTTAGTATTTTACGTAGAATATGGGCATTCCCATGAGCACTGTCTTTTAAATTTCTGCCATTTTGGTGTTTCCTGGTATCTGAGCTAAGTATGAATCAACCCCTTTTGCTATCACTCCTACGGTACCCGTGACAACAGATATTGTTTTAGTCTTGAGGCTTCACATTTTGCCAATTCCTATTTCATGAAATTTATAGTTGCTCAGTTATTGGTAGGTCTTGACAGATACATTTATGTCGAATGAGACAGTCAGATCAATGAGGAGGTACGATATTTGTCTGGCGTTTTTCATATAATGTCTGGCCTATTTGAATCTATCTTTCTATCAATTTGAATGGTGAAGTTCCAGAGGAGTGAGATGTAATCATTTTCAAGCACTGGAAGTGGTTTGTGTTTCCACCAGATTTATGATGGGGTAAGTCCAGGTTTTGCAAATTACCCAGTGAATATAATGTGCTGCTTTATCATGCCTGTCGAGATACTCCTTAGGCGCAAGAAAACTGTACATGGAGACAACATGATGTTTGGTTTCATCTTGTTGTTTACATACACTACATTTTGGTCTACTGCTGTTCTTTAATTTGTTGGTCTGGTTGTTCCTTGTAAGTAGGTATTGATCTTGGGCCGTTATGATAAACCCTTCTGTTTCTGATTTTAACCCAGAAGACACTAACCATTGATGGGTAAGGGCTTTGTCAACATTGTCACTATTAGCACTCCCTGGGTATTTGCCTTTGAGAGGAGTTTCTGGCCATTTATCAGTAGGGATATTTAAGATAGCATTTTTCGCACGGGGTTTCATATGTTTAGCATTTTTGTGCTTGTTTCTAATATATTTAATTCTGGAGTTTTTTGTATTTCGAATTCACCTAGATATTGCTTTGCCTGTTTTGTTACTGAGTATGATGCTTTCTTGTTTTCATGCTTTTTAAGTAGGTGTCTAGGCCAATAGTGTCAATGTTCATTGTTAATTCTAGCTGTAAATGTGCAAGGCCACCCTCTTTTTGGGGCAGGTAAAGTCGTTCTATAATCTGCCTTAGGGTGGTGGATTATTTGCATTGTCAACAATTTTCGTAATTTTCAGTCAAGATTACATATTTCAGTAATTGACCAGTTAATAATATTGAAACTATAAGTCATGACCTTTATGCCTAAAGTACTGATTGCTTCGATCATGGTTTTTGCATTCAGTTCTGTCTTGAATATTTCCCTTACCCTGCGATAACATTCTGTTCTGATCCTTTCCCTCACCACTGAATGTTTGAGTCCGTCCCCTTCAAATACATCTAGGTATTTATACCTCTCACCTGGTTCTAAATTTTTTATGGCATTCTGCTGGTCAAGAATAACGTTGGATGTTTCTATCATTTTTCTTCTTATTAAGGTAGATTTTGCACATTTGTCGAGGCTAAATTGCATCCTGATGTTATCACAGTAGTTGTTGATCATTTTTTTGCATAGAGCTTTAAATCATCTTTGATAATCTATATTTTTATCAAACATTTTATAGCCGTATTGTACATCATCGAACAATATTGAGAGAGGCATTAAGGCTAGACAAAACAGGAATAGTGAGAGAGAATCACTCTGGAAAATGCCACATGAAATTCTTACATCTCCAGCATTGAGAAATTCATTGTCACTGTTCAAAGTTAGTGTGGTTCTCAATGTTCTCATGTTTACAGACAAAACGTTTCGCAGAATATGTGCTATTTTATATATTTCAAGCTATGTGATAGAATATCAAATGCTTTTTTAAAGTCTATCCAGGCTATCGACAAATGTTTGTGTCGTTTGTGTCAATCTTTCAAGATCATCTTATTGATGAGTAGCTGATCTTTACAACCATAGGACTCACGTTTACATCCCTTTTGCTCATTAGGGAATATGCCACATACTATTAAAAAACTATAATTATATTCAGTCAAGACAGATATTAGTATTTTATACATTGTTGTTAAGCACGTTATGCGTTGATAATTTTTTGGTTCATTTATTTCTTCATTTTTTGGAAGTAGGAATGATACAAAATTAACTAGCTAAGAAGGGATCATATTAGGTTGCTGCAAAGCATGTTTGTAAAGTTTTGTTAGCGGTTCATGACTGTCTGGGAAGGCATTCACCCAGAAGTTAGAATTTTATTCTTTCGTGAAGATTTCCATTTGCATGACTTCATGAGAGCAGAAGCTGACGGCCTCTTCCTTGATACCCTCACGCATTTGCTCTTCTAAGAAGTCTAATTCTGTAGATACTCTATTAATCCTGTAGATACTCTATTAATTGTGTGCTTTTTTTTCTGCCCAAATTTCATTCCAAAATACACGCACTTCATCTTTTGATGGCATAGACTTTACTGTAACTGGTTTTTCCCTATCTTCCTGTAAACATTTTTCGCTTCTTTTTTTTTTTTAACATGTTTTTCTTGAAGAATCTAACGCACTTTTTATACCTTGATACACGGGGAGCTTTTGCACATACCTTTTGTTTGACAGTTTCTATAGTGGTATCGATGTTAAGTATGGGTTTCGGATTGTTGTTTGTTTGATAGTGTTGTCAGACTTAAGGTCTTTTAAACATTCTATGTCAGACCTAAGTAGTTGAATTTGGTGTTGAATACGCTCTTACGAAGTGGTCTTTATGCGGGAATGTTGTCGCTTTCTAATTTAATTTTTCCACCACACAGAATCGTTGAGATTTTCGCGGATGCATAGTTAGGGTGGTCGAGATCTGTAATATCAATATCATTAACGAAATTATAGCCTTAAGTGCAAGGCAGATTTTACTAATTACTTTCAGGTTTTGGCTAGAATTGCGAATTTTTGGGAGAGTGTCACTTTCATTCATACTGGTTTCTATAATTTTCAGTCATTCAATCATGAGTTGATTTTTTAGGTTATGTAGTGCTATTGGATCAATTTCTGTGTGACGTTCTTCATCTATTTGATTTTGATCTGCCTTAGTGTTTATGGTTGGTTCAGAGAGTATTTCATTTTGTTTATCAGTTGCATTAACTCTTTCAATCAGTGTTGCATTTTCATCAGACCTGCTTTGGTCTATAAATATTTCCTCTGTAGTATCGTCTTTAGTTGCAACATCATTACTTTTATCCCGTACTGACTGCTTAATTTGATCAATCTCTGATTTAGTTAGAAATGTCTTTTTCATAATGTTTCTTCTCACGCTGACGAGTTTGTTACTGCCTATGTAGTGTCTTACTTCAAGGTGTTTATGTCCCCAGTTTAAGTAGGTTTGTACAGTATTAGATTTATTCGTGGGGAATTACATGGCATGATAGAAGGCATTAAGGATTTCTTTATTATATCCTCTAGACCATTTTCATTCTTGATCTATTGGTTATTTGATGACGAGCATGGATGGCCATCTGTTGGTATATTTCGGTTGTGCGGTACTTCCAGCTCCTGTGTTTCGGGAAGATTTGAACCAGTAGCTGATTTTTGGTGTCTATTCTGGATCATCACTCGATTACGCGACTCTTGGTGACCTAGGTGATGACATTATGGAAAGAATCTGTCCGTTTAGGGTTACTTTTTAGAGACAACAACGCCTCTAAGTTCTCTGAATGAAAACATTGCTCGTAACGTAGCTTCTTTAGACTAACAGATCTGTATTCGTCTGTTTTTTTTTTGTTTTTTTTTTTTTTGTTTTTTTTGTAGATTTATCTCCGGGCATATTTTTGTGGTGTTTTTAAACTTTTGAATTGTGCACTCTGTATTGTTTCGAAAAAAAGAAAAATTTTTGTTTTGCTTTATTTTTATATCTTGCTTTGTTTGTGACACGTATATTCATATGTGTGTCCTGTAAATTTCACGTCGTTGTGTAAGCAATCGGATGTATGTGTAGTCCTATGAGTATTAAAATATATATATGATTGTGTACACATTCGAGTGTATGCGTAATTACTCATTTTTTTATACTTACTGATTTGTTCCATGTATATTTTGTAATTTGTAAACTTTCCGATGTTGATTTCACGTGTGTGTTTCGCACATGTTTCACTGAGACATCCTGCATAGGAGAAACTGTGCTTTGCATGGCAGTAAAGTTTAATTTTTGTAATTATTTTATTTAAATGGCCGCTTCCCTCATGTCTTCCACAGATTACTTTATCCCATCTCACAGATGTTATTATATTAGATTTGTTCTTGAATGGAGAGCTCGGTGTAGCACATCTCTGTTATTATTCAGCATGGAGCTGAGACTCTATTATTAATATTATTATTATTGTTGTTGTTGTTGTTCTTCTTATTATTGTTGTTGTTATTATTATTATTTTTGTTGTTGTTGTTGTTATTATTATTATTATTATTATTATTATTATTATTATTATTATTATTATTATTATTATTATTATTATTATTATTATCATCATCATCATCATCATCATTATTATTGTGATTATTCACTAATCTTATTTTTAACTCGAGCTTTCACTGCACTACCGATCGCAGCTCTGTGTGCCTTGGGTATGTGCTGTGGTTTTTTGTGGTGCTCTTATTTTCACTGTATTGAAGGTGTTTTACGTAAGATGTATGCGGTATCTCGCAGTGCTATTATTTCTGTTTTATATATACTTGTAAGTCCTGATTTATTTGTTTTATATGTGTCTGAATGTTTTTTTTATCATCTATGATAGGAATTGTTTCTGTTTTTAGGCTCCACATTCGAGTTACCACTACTTACAGATCTTTGTGTTTTGAAAGTTTCTCCGTTTCTTTTAGAGAAACATTGTCATCTGTTCGTAGTGATACATCGATTAGAAAGCATTTTTCCTTGGTGATCTTTGACAACTATATCTGACCTATTGACCTTAATTCCTCTATCTGTGTGTATTGGCATATTCCAGAATAGTGTTGCTTTCACATTTTCTGTGACCTTTTATGGCGTGTACCAATACCATCTTGTATTTTTGTCGTTCCATAATGCTAGCATATCTTCCAGTGTATATAGGTCCCAACTCTGTCGTGTCTGCGAATATATTCCTTCTTAACCAGGATTGAACGTACTGAGACAATATGATTTATTGTTTCTTCTCCATCATCACATATCCTGCAGTTACTTGTTTTATTTCTTTTTCTTGCATATTTTAGGTGATTTCTGGTCGGAAGGCTTTGATCTCCAGCTGCTAAAAAACATCCTTCAGTCTCTTGAGTCCTGAGCTTCTCAGCTAAAGTTGGAATTTTGCTTTGTGTATTTCTTTTCTGTTTAGCTTAATCCAATATTTTCCATGAAGGGGCCTTTCTTTCCATCGTTTTATCATAATCCGTTGCTGTTCCAGTTTTAGTTTGGATTTCTTTATTTCCTGTCATTATTTTTCTTGTTTTCTTGTCTATTTTGATAAGGTCATTTAGAGTTCAGTTAAGAATGTTGTAACTAAAACTTATAACTGGGACGGCTATAGAGTTGATATCTATTATCTTGCTTTTTGCATTGAATTTGTTTTCAGTATTAATCTAGCCCGTTTAGGGTATTCTGTTTTATCTTCTTTTTTTGTGCGTGTTGTATCATATCTAGTTCATCGATTCCTCAGTATTTGTGTGTCTGGCTTTGGGCTAATTCTCTTATTTCATTTGCTATAACTAATCTGATGTTGCTACTCTTAGCTAATTTTCCTCTTTTCAAGGTTACTTTAGAATATTTTTATAAGCCAAGATTCAGGTATATTTCTTTGGTGCATCTATGTATTGTCTGTATTAATGTTTCCAGTTGTTTATCATTTATAGCATACGGTTTTAGATAATCCACATACAAGAGATGATCGATTGTTTTGCCGTAACATTTCTATCCACATCCAGTTCTGTTTGGCATGTCAGATACAAGTGTCAGTTCCAGGCTGAATAGGAGTGGAGAGAGCGTATCTCTCTGGAATATTCTTATTCCAATGGGGATGGCTTTGACCTTTATGAGTCCTCCTTTTGTCTGGAGCTGTGGAAATGTCTGCCATTTTTTCATGGAATGTTTTATATATTGTATGTTTATTTGTGCACCCTTGTTCATAGCTAGTGTTTCTAGGATCCCTGTGTGGAGAATACTATCAAAAGCCTTTCAGTAGTCGATTCAGGCCATACTTACACCCTTCTTCCTTGTGTGGCTGCCTTTAGTTTATGACACTATTGATTACAAGCTGATCCTCACATCCGTATGAGCCCTTGTAGCATCTCTTCTGCTCTTCCGGGAAAAGTTTGTTTTCTTCCAGATGTTTTCCCATTCTCTACGATATTATTGTTATCAACATTATACTTCCAAGGAAATTTGGTACTTGCACACATTTTGATACCATAATAATGCTCCATACGAGACAATCTCAAAGAATATATATATATATATATATATATATATATATATATATATATATATATATATATATATATATATATATATATATTCTTTTATTCTTTTACTTGTTCCAGTTATTAAACTGCGGTCATTTTAGTCGGATGAATCGATCTTAGTATTTTTTTATTACACCTGACACTCATTCTATGGGTCCGTTTTGCCGAACTACTAAGTTACGGGAACATAAACACACCAATACCAAGCCATGGTTGGGGACAAATACACACACACACACATCCGCACACACACACAAATACACACACACACACAAATACACACACACACGCATACACGCGCACATACACATATGCGAACGAGTTTCTTTCTGTTTCCTTCCACCAAATCAGTACACAAGGCTTTGGTCTGCCCGAAGCTACAGAAGAAGATATTTGGCCAAGGTGCCACACAGTGGGACCGTACCCGGAAACATGTCGTTGGAAAGTAAGCTTCTTGACACACAGTCACTCCTGTGCCTACACAACTACTTACGCCACACACACACACACACACACACACACACACACATATGCATATACATATACATATATATATATATATATATATATATATATATATATATATATATATATATATATATATATATATATATATATCTACAAATATGTATGTACGTATGTATGCTTGGGTGGGTGCGGGCTTGTGACTACTCATAATGGCAAATGAAACAAAGACCAGTAGACAAACAAATTTAACGCTAATATATGGATTGAGTACTGTTTCCGCTAAGGTAAATATAACTGATATAAAATTTCAGCGCAAAGAAGAAGCTGATATGTGAAATGATATTTCCCCTGCAATTCTTTGATTGTTATGCAATTCTATGTGCCATCATGCATCATGAATTCTATTGATATCGGATTCCAATAGGAAAGGATATTAGAAAGCATTGTTATCACTGACAAGGAATTTAAGATTTCTAATGCTTTGGATGAAACGCTGTTACAATGTATTTTTCATGATAACGAACCATGCAGCATCTCTACTATTTTGCTTCATTCTTTCGTCATTCTTAATAATCAATTTGCACCAGTTTGCATGAATCATCACAATCCATATTAGGAATTGTTTTTTCTTCGGTAATTGAACTTTCATACCTATTGTATGTTTGCATTGTAGATAATTTCATTCAATAAATTATATGCAGTGGTATGCATGTCTCATTTGCATTTTATATAGCATAACCATTGGTGAAAGCATGAATGTGTGATGAAGATGTTCATTTATAACTGTAGTTTTGAGATTCAACCAAGCGTACATCACTTATGCAAGTGACTTCGATTATTGTTTTATGCTGATGAAAATTTGAGAAAGCTGAAGCAGAGTGATGACATTACATACCCCAGCCACATATATACACACATGCATACATGTACACACATAAACAATCACATGCATACATATACAGGCATATATGTGTGTATGTGTGTATACAGAGACACAGAAAAAGAAAATTTTCTGATATGGTTATTAGGATCTATAAATGCCGCTCGCGCATATGTTAATTAAATAGGGAATAGCTTTTCTTCCACAGATCAGAAGCACCGTAAGATAAAACATGAAACCTGTTAAAATCATGCAGTTGCATCATTCTTAAATGAGATAGTGACGATTCGAATAGTTAATATAGTATACTTAATATCATTTACGTCTACCTGAAAACAACTAACAAACTCATATTGACTTAGCATTCTTTCAGTGCTGCGACACTGAGACAATGAAGAAAATGAAAAGAAAAGAAAACTGCAGATATAAGATCAAAGTCCTTCATATTCCTTCCATAATATCGGTTTCAAATTGTGGCACAAGATCAGTAATTTCAAGGGAGAGGAGAAGTTGATAACATCGCCCCAGTTTTCAAATGGTAGTTATTCTCGCGACTTCGAGAGGAAAGTCTTTGTATCGGAAATTTTTAAATCCCGAAATCTGAGATTCATCCCACTACCTTCCGTGGTATTTTGTTAATGATAATGGTAGTGAGGATGATCATAATAACATTATAGTAATAGATATAGTAATTGGAATGATAATAAGAGCACTATTAGTAGTTATAACTTTGTGGTAGAGACGAAACTGGTGGATATAATAATAATTATAATAATATGTGAGATCGCTTTCAGTGCTTATTGTTAACATGTAATCCAACACAACCTAATTCATGATTTGGCCGTCGGCGACAAAACTGGCAAATCTACCTGGTCAGACATCCTATGACTTATAAAGTGTATCTTGTTCTAAAGTGTCCCCTCTTCTTTTGCTTATTCCATTTTGTCTTTCTGTGATATTATCCCTTATCATGTGTGTGTGCGTGTGTATGATTAGAATATGTGTTTTGTGTGTGTGTGTGTATATAAGTTTACTTACTACACTGTTTGTGCCCATGTTTTTATTCAATTATTTTATTTACGATATATTTATAAATTGATTCTTTTGTTTTATTCTTTGTCAGTCTTCTTTAGTATGTGTATGTGTGTCTTATGTGTGTATATATTTTTATATATTATACATAGCTTATTTTTAGCATCGGATTAGCTTCTGGATCAGCGATCGTTCCAAAGCAAAGGGCATTATACGAAACATATGAGCACATGTGACACATGTAAAAGAAGAAAATCGAGGTTATCAAGAAATGTATTTTATTTAATATATAATTTCTTACACGACACGTAATTGAACGTCTTGGATTACGTATCTGGAGAAGAGAGAGAGATAGAGAGAGAGAGAGAGAGAGGGGGGAGAGAGGGAACGAAACACTGAAAAGTTAAAGATAACTTTTTCAAATGCTACTTATAACAGAAGTGCTATACTATTTATTCTCTTACGTTCACGACACAAAGGCGACAGCACTGATAATTTGTATTGGTCTCCAGGATGCCAATAAATACAATTTCTTTACAGATATCAGGAAAGTAATTACCACTTCGATGTTTCTTCCAGCGTCACAACAGTCTTTATTACGTAATGAAAATTGTTGTACCTTTTACCATAATATATATATCACTAATTTACTTTTAACTATCATTCTTATATCCTAATTAGTTGTATCTTTCTGCAGGCAATTGACGGAACGTTTGTTCATATTGTAGGGGACTACAAAAGATGCTTCGTAATTATGGAAGGAAAATGAATGGAATTTAAAAAATAGAACAATTAACATTTTACTAATTATATTTCACTTACGATATATTAATATTCCTTTTTATGCGAAAGAAGTATAAGATAAAATGTTTTTTTTTTCACATTTGTTATAGTAAATACAAATAAATATAAATTAAGAATATTTTCAGAACAAAATAATTTGAAATACTGCAGCATCAAGCGTTTAAAAGCACATGTATATATTATGCATATGATATTAGAAATGTTTATACTTGTATGGAATTACTCATATTGTTGAACATTACTAAAGCTCTCCTCCAATGAAAAACGTTCTGCACACACACAATATGAGCTCTTAAATAATGGTATGTTTGGCTACTGTACAATTTATTTTAAGTAATACGTACATATTCTTATGTAGTTGCTATATCCAACTTTATATGACGCTTAAATGTTTGAAAATATATATGTACCCTGGAGATCATGAGTTTTGCAAAAAAAAAAAAAATAGGATACTACGAGAATGTTTTCTAAAATATTAGAAGCAAATGTAGGATTTTGTTCATCGTATTACATTATCATACGAGCGAAAACCTTGTTCTTTCATGGCCGTAGAAATATCAATCCATTTCATGAATATCTGTAAGAAATCAAAACAAAGACCTTTGTCTCTATTCTTTCTGTTCAGTTATAAAATGTATAAATTATTATTTCTGCAAGTTATGGTGATGTATGAGATTATGTGAAATTGGAAAACATAAACTTCCTGATTCTTCCAAGGCATGTTTACTTTACTTATAACAGATGACAAATATGAAATATAACTCGAAGTTACACAGTCTCTAATTATATTCAAGTGATCTAACAACAGCATCACTCATATAACAAGTGTTCTAATATAACACTTCAATAATTCAATAGACGTTTCATTGAAGTGACGCTTTATGGTAAGCTGACGTTAGCTACTTACACATAAAATAAATAAACCCTCGGTTAATTGTGACATTGTCATTAATAAAAAGGAATGCATATCACTGTATATTTTCGCAACAACTTCTTTTCAGTTATTTTGTTTGCAACACTTCACACTTCTCCCATATTTCTGCTGGTATACAAGAATAAATTATATACTTTAATAAACATATGCAATGTCTCCAGATTGTGATAATGATATTATTAAATAAAATACTAATGATAAGAACGTCAGTGTTATTACTGAAGAAGAAAAACGGCAGTTAGAATTTATGGTGGAATTCTTAATACTGTTGATTTGAGATGAGATTGATATAAGATGAAGAGATTGCTGCTGCAGATGTTATAGCCAACGCCAGTTATATAGTCGGTTGTGTTAGATATAATGAACAGTGGAGATTATTGTGGAGCTATAAGTGATATCGACGTTAGTATCGATAGTTATCTTACTAACGATTTGATTTATTTGATTTATTAAAAAGGAGATACAGTATACAGTTCATGCTGGATATATTTTGAATACAAATGTACCTACTGTCGATATTGTTGCTTCTATTGTCAACGTGTACGAAGTTGTAGATGAAACAGGATATGGATACAATGACTCCAAAGATTTTTTATCTACAAGGATACTAACTATCCAGTTAATAAATTATCTGTGTCGATATGTACAGTACGTTTTTACTGTATGTTCCTTGTTGTATCTGCTAATCATTTGGCAGTACATTTAACTGAGCCGTCCATCGAAATTATAGTTTTGCAGTGCAACAGTAGTACAGTAAACAGTATATAACGATGATGTTGTTGAAGCTTTGATAATAGATTTTCATGAATTCACGTCTATGAGAACACGATCCGTCAATGTGTCATATGAAGAAGAATTAGAATGAACAAGATTCGAAAACACTGTGACAAAAAGCCCGAATATTTGGATATAGAAATCCAATTATGTTACAGTGGTCGAGAGTTAAATAAGTAAATATAAGAAAATATAAAACATGTAAATTTTAGACATTTCAATTTTATCGCAAATTCAGAAGCGGCCTTGTTTTTAATTCAAATGTATTATTAATAAAAAGATTAGATTTAATCTTCTAAATTTTATTCACAATATGTACAAACAAATTGAGAACATAACACATAAATATAAATAACTTAATATATTTAACTCTATATTTTTGGTCCCTTCAGTTTCTATTTAAAAAATCAAATCATGGAGTTAACGCTCAAGAAAATTAATATATGTTGGAAGAACGCGAACATAATTCTGGAAAAAACAGAGTGAAAGCTGTATAAGAAGCAAATCAATTCGCAGCAGGCATAATGGAACGAAAGATTTTGGTTGTGTGTGTGTGTATGTGTGTGTGCGTGCGTGCGGGCGGGCGTATGTGTGTGGGGGGGGGTAAAATTTTGACTAATGGTATATGTCAACTCATGTGCAATTCTGTTGCATCAATCTGTGCAGTTTGTGTCACATCAGGTTCATGCATGAAGAAGAGGATGTCTCGCTAGACATACTGAGTCGTCGAAGGCATATTGCTGTTGCCCGCTGTACTTTGATCGACGGAAAATGAAAGAAACGGACCGTATATGATACGGCAGACTTCTTTCAGTTTCTGTTTATCAAATCCACTCACAAACTTTAGGTCGACCCGAGGCCATAGTAGCAGATAGTTGCTCAAAGTGCCACGCAATGGGTGTGAATAAGGAAGGCTGCAGAAGGGAAGCCAGGTTCTTACCACAGTCACGCCTGTGTGTGTGTGTATGTGTCTGTTTGTGTGTATATATATATATCTGTATATATGTATGTATATATATATATTTGTGCGTATGTGTGTATATATGTATATACATAGAGAAGAGAGAATGTGTGCGTGAGAGAGAGAGAGTGCAATTCCTGCAACATACGTGCGTTAGTGTCACGTGACTATACTTTGCGCCTAAAATGAAGTCCGATACGGTTGAGTGAACATGTTTAGTTACAATCAAGGCACTCCAAATTTCATGTTTGGTGGGAGAGTGGACAGGAGTCGTTTGTATATAGTTCCGTGGCTAAAGATTAGGTTGTTAGCTGTATAGGTTCTTCATGTTAACAGACAGAATAGTTTTTGTATGGGAATAGTTATTTGTGTATGTACTCTGTTAAAGTTCGTTTAGACTTGGTTTGTACTTTTGTATGAAAGTATTTCCTTATTTTATTCGTGCGTCATCTGTGGTATTCACGGAACATAGGTAGAGTGGGAAGACCTGGAATTTGGAGAACCTATTTTTTGCACATATGTCTGTGTCCACTCAGTGGAATCAGTCTAGTATAGGTGTCTCGTATTTATTGTCGGTAAATGGTCAGTCTATTTCTTAGAATAAGCTTTGTTTGACCTATGTAATCCTCATTATATCCTTGACATGTGATAGTGTATATTAAATTCCTGGAAGAACATCTCAAGTGATTTTTTACGGTAAAACTCTGTCCTGATTTGAATTTGCATCACAATTGCAGCCACACATTTTCACTGTTGGTGGGGGAATTGTAGAAGGTAATTTAACATTTGTGAGGAATTTTTAAGAGACTTTGATTGTCTTTTATTCTGGATAATTTTGTGTATTTCAAATGCTTGATTCATTCTAGGGTATTGTCTTAACAATGAAATGTTCTGGCGGATAATATTGTAAACCTCTGTATTTCTTGGGTTGTGTGTAGTAATAATGGGTAGAGTATTCGATGTATGTGGAATGTTATTAATTTTTCGTTGTTCTTTGGATATACATATGCATGCACCCCACACCAGCGTAAGTTGCTATTTTCATATACATATGACATTATGTAAGATTACTCTATATATTTATATTCATTATTTTTTATCAACACCTCTAAATGGTCATTGCATCGGGTGAGGTCCGAGGGGGACTGCCAAATTACTTTAAAAATAGCAAACACAAACAAAAAGACAAAATCTCACATAATATTTGCAATCACAATAAAAATGATACCCAAAATACCCGGGACATGGTGACCTACCTATTAATTATTATGGTAAAGGAAAACAGATAAGAGAACCTATTTAGGTGACTGTGACAGTAAAGATAAGAACAAAAAATACAATTAAAAGCATGACATTTTACATGTCTAAGCTAACTTATTTTATCAGCCACCCACAAAAAAAATAAGTCGTGTTGAAACCATGAAGAATATTTACATTTTAATGTCTCAGGCTTTAAAGCAAAATACCATTACGTAATTGCTGTTTTAATCCCAATATTCTTATAACTTTTCAATTCTCACAATGCATTTTAAATCTAGAAACGAGCTATATTCAGTTTTCTGTACTTCAAAGCTAGCATTCAATTCCGCATTTTGCGCTATTGAAGATGCATTATTATTTATAAATATAGCTTCAGAGTTGCCATCCAACTTCCACGACGCTTGCTGAGAAGTTGTTGCTGTGATTTCCGCAGAGTTAACTGAACCCATCTCCCAGCAAATATTTATCTGTTGTTTACAGAGAAAATGAAATGACCACGGAAGTAGACATGACTGCCTGATAAAAACCTAGAAAGTAGATGTTATATTAAAGACTGCTACTTATTTTACAGATTATAAGTTGTTGAAACAACGAACAATAAATGACCGATGATAGAACATCCATACACTCCAGCATTATCAAATAATGTATTGTTGTATACATAGGAAGTAGTCGTAGTTGAATACCAGTTGGTGGTAAGTGGTTAATAATGACGTGTGTGGTGTGATCAGTGTTTGCCGCAAGAATAATCGCAGGGCAGTTAATGAGAAAAGAGTACAGTTGCGTACTACAATAATATCTGGCAGCAGTCCATGAAATAAGCAATCATTTTCTGGTGATTTTGCTTAACTGCAAACGAGCGCTCCAGTAGTCTTCCCCACAACTTTGTCTGATAGCAGGCTTTTAGCGTTCGGATGTGGCTTTCAAAAACATAAAACAATTGTCTCTAAAATTAATTTTTTATCATGAGGGTGCTTCTCCCAGGATACAGCTTTTTCTTCCCCACGATGCAGCAAAACACGGCTCTAAGATTTCGACAATATCCCGATTATTTTTAACGTAACCTTCAAAGAAATTGTATAAGACTTCTAAAGAAGACTTATACAAAAACTCTCGAGTCATCAGTGGACAAAAAATGTCATCACATGTCTCATATATTTTGAGATGATATGTGGGCATTCCCTTCAGCAAAAAAAAAAAATGATGCCTGGTCCAAATGCAAGGTAGAAAATGACTCCATTAAAGATTCAATTGCGGTTAAACTGCATAACGAATGGTTTCCTAGCAATTTGTGATAGAGATTTGCTGCACAAATATCTTCTATATAATGCTTAAAACTTGAAATTCAATTTCAAATTGCTCGCTAACTATTAAATATACTTTCTGCAGTATGCATTAATAGAAACTTCCAACGTCCTTCGTAGTTACTTCGTAGTTAACTTATGGCATTTACTCAATTATAGTTAGCTTTATGCCATATCACCATCGATTATTCTGGTTTCAATGGTGTTGTAATTAGGTGTTCTTGGAAGATTGTGATTAAATATGTGGTTGATAGTCGTTAGTATGCGTATAAGAACGTATATTCAAAAGTGTGTTTTACTACAATTAAATACGCACCGTGATTTACCATAACCTCATAAAATAGAACGTATTTAAGGTAATTACACGTGTGTGCATGCATATATATAAGTGTGTGTGTGTGTGTGTATGTATTATGTATGTATATATACATATCTCTCTCTCTATATATATATGTACAGGTGTGTATATATATACACACACACACGCACACACACACACACACCCACACACACACACACACACACACACACATATATATATATATATATATATATATATATATATATATATGCATACATAATTACTACACTTATACTGAGGTGTACACACACCTGCACGCGCACACATATACATGGATATTTCGAGAAAGTGAGAGAGACAGAGGGAGATAGAGACTGTATGTGTTTAAGAGAGTGTGAACACTGGGATTTGGCTTACACAATATAAGCAGAAAAGACAAAACACCAGTTCAAGAAAGTAATTTATTTGAACGGCACCAACCATTCATTCAAGCAGACATCCAGTAAACTTTCATGAATGAAATGTATTAAAAAGAATATCTGTTTCTTGAAACAATTTCTTATATGAACTAAGAGAAATGAAACATCAAATCATTGATATTTTGTTGAAAGACAGATCAATCGTGTATTTTTATCCTGCTTAGAAGTAGTAGAATGCTAACATGCCAACATAAGAACATATATTTTAGCTACTTAAATGACTGTGTGTATGTGCATGTGAATACATATATATCTTTAACCATATGTTCATATATATATATATATATATATATATATATTAATAATTTAGAGAAAAACCACCAAGATGCAACTCAAACAATGAAGGTGATCAGACACCATTAAGAAAAGCGTACTCTTCAAAATACTAATTTTAAAAAACTAAAATATCCAAAAGAAAATTTATAATCCATAAAAACTATAAAATGGTAGATTAAAAATTTAATTCAGTTTAGTAATGGAAGTGAATAATAGACTACGTGCGTTTCGTGGCCACTTAAAAGTTCAAAATATCTGGACAATTTACAATAGATCGATCAAGATAAGTTCCACTCAGAATGAGGACACTCTTCAAGTCTTGTAACTTCAAAAAAACGTTTCCTAATATTCAAAAATGTAATAAAATAAAACAGGAAAAAGTAGAAATAACTGTACGTTTAAGCAATTATTAGCACAATATATGAAGTGACAAGATTTTATAATGATAATTATCTGTCAAGTTAAAGGCATAAATCCTCTGAAGAAATACTTTTTATAGATTAAGAATAGGAAAATATATAAAAAGATAGTGTTATTAACTATTAAATGAATTCGAACTATGTATTAATCAAAAAACCTACACACTAACTAAACTTCATTCTCTACTATGAAATCATTACAATTTACTTTTACTTTATTGGCTCCTATCAGTTAAAATTTTGATTATTAATTTTTCTTCCACTTAATATCATACTATTGTTTGTTTCCCCCGTCTATATACATACATCGTCATTTTTTCATTTAATAAGTTTTTTCTCTTTTCCCCTTATAACGCCATATTGTCATGTGTTTTACATATTTTAATTCTACATGTAAAGTTTTATATTTGTGGTCACGAATAAACGCCATTTTGTCACGTGATATACATCGTATAAATTCTATGCTTCATGGGTAACACTACAGTCAACAAAGAATTTCTGATAAGATAAGTGATATTGTTCTTTTTATTAATACTGTTGAACGTCCAAATTCATTTAATAGTTAATAACACAATCTTTTTATATGTTTTCCTATTCTTATTCTACAGAAAGTATTTCTTCATTAGACGATTTATGCCTTTAACTTGACAGATGATTATTATTATAAAAGCTTGACATTCTATATATTGTACTAATAATTGCTTAAACGTAGTGTGATTTCTAATTTTTCCTATTTTATTTTATTGCATTTTTAAATATTAGGATACCTTTTTTGAAGTTACAAGACCTGAAGAGTGTACTCATTCTGAGTGGAACTTATCTTGATCGATTTATTGTAAATTGCCCAGATATTTTCCGTAGTCTAGTATTCACTTTCATTTTTATAAATTTACTAAACTGAATTAAATTTTTAATCTAACATTTAAAATTTTCTTCAGATCACGTAGCCTATCCTGCTCAAAAGGTCCTTGAATAAGGTTTGTTTAATAATGATGAACGAATCACTCGTTTCCAGAGGTGAATTATTCAAATCTCTAAGAATTCCTCACAACACATGGTTATGATGCTCCCCAATTATTTATTCGTGAACAGAGATGCTGCTGTTTAATAAATGTTTGATCAGGGTCAATCAAATTCACTGCAGTTGCCATAGATAAAGAAAATCCCTTTTATGATAAAAGGTGAATAACGCCATATCTACCCACTGTTTCGCCCTGTGGGATTCACCGAGGCACCGTTTCCAATGGAAAATGCCGAAGAAAGGCAACTGTGGACACAGAGAAGCAACTGTGGGTCAATTTAAAACCTTACACAGTCAACAACATTGACTGAGCTGCTGAGACAGCCAGGTTGTAAAAAATCCAGCAGTATCAGCATCAAGCAGTGTTTAGACGGAAGAGAGCTGTAGGTTATTGAAAATGTTTGTAACAAAATACACCTTTGGTTATATATTGCGACCACAATTACTGATGTTATAAAATCTGAAGTACAGAGTTGCCATGGGTCTATTTTAAATAAATCAAAAAAGCAATAAAAATGCCTAGAATGATATTCCGGTCGGTACCTACTGAGATATAATGGAATTTGAACATATTCATGATATTTTGACAACACAGTGTGAGTGGATGCTCAAACTATGGTATATTTGTAGCTGTAACTGTTAATCTGACGTTTATTAAAGATATGAAAATATTTTATGTTATTAAGATCTGAGAAACCTTGTAAACAAAATAATTGTTGATTTGTTTTAGTATAAGTTCTACAAATAGTTTTGTTCATTTTAAATTGTATTAAACATGACACTATTGGATGAATTGTGAAAAATGATAACACAGAACGATAAGTATTTTGAGACAAAGGTACTAATTTATTTGTGCAGATAATTTACTGAAAGCCTCTAAAGATAATAAGATGCCTGGGTAAAGTTATACAATTGACCAACTACATCACATTAAAATCTCATTGTTGGCTAAGGGTTGAAAAATAACTTTTATGCTGAATTAAATCCCGTTGAGGTCCGTCATGTACCATTGTTTTTAAAAATAAAAGATTGATGTAAATAATAGCTACTTTTAGCATTTCAATTAAACAAATTAAATGACGTTAGATGTCTTGAATTAGGTGAAAATTGTTCTCATTTAATTTAGTAATAGATAACTATTTCTTCTTGAAATGATGACACCTTTAAATTTGCAACGTTCCAATTTTCAAAGAGAAATTTATTTTGATGAATCACATGTATAGTTCGAACCTGCATGTGTCCCCATTATTTGAGCCAGATCCAGCCGGTTTCTTCAAACATTTATTAAGCCTGGATTGATGTCGGCTTCATTATTTTGAGGCAGAGACTAAAAGGCGATCCATGCAGTGGAGGCACTCCTCCTTTACTTCACAACACATATTACAGAAACCGACATGCAATTATTGAACGCGAGGTATTTTCGGCAAGAGGGTTTATTTTAGTCAGCAGGATGGTATCCGAATGAGCTATATGAGGTTTACCGCATATATTGCCAAGGCATAGCATAACTAGCAAATGTTCTTTAATTCCAGAGCAGGAAACAATCAGTTTCATTTTAGGAAACATTGATATCTCTTACCAGCAAATGCAAAATGAATTTTGAACTGTCATATATACATACATACATACATATATATATATATATCTATCTATATATATATATATATATATATATATATATATATATATATATATATATATATATATATATATATATATATATATATATATATATATATATATATATATATATATATATATATATATATATATATATATATATGAGTGTATAATAATTTGTGCTTCTAAACCACGGCAAACATTCTTATTTAGACCACTTTGATCGTAAGCGAGGAGGACAATTTGAAAGAATTAAATTATCAGTTAATTCTATAATCCGATGCTTCACCATTAATTCTTAAATAATTCAATCAATTAACCAGAATAGTACAACAGTTATACGTATATATGTATATGTATATTTCTATATAATAAAATGTACGTGTATGTTGTCGATTTATAAGAAGCATTGTTACAGCATATACATAAAATCTAAAACTTAATTCTTGTGTAAATTATTCCGAGGAAGACAATGGAAGAGGTCCTGCGTCTGTAGTTGTCCCCGTAGAGGAACCACGAGCCCTTTTCCAAAGTGTTGCACATACCACAGTCCTCACTGAAAACAAGCCCAGTCTATTGAAGATAATATACATACAAACAGAAACACATGAATATGCAGAATACATACATACGTTCACACACACATACATACATATATATATATATATATATATATATATATATATATATATATATATATATATGTATATATATATATATATATATATATATATATATATATATATATATATATATATATATATATATATATATATATATATATATATATATATATATGTATATATATATTTATATATACACATACACACACAAACATACATACATGCATGCATACATACACATACATACATACATACATACATACATACATACGTACATACATACGTGTATACACATGCACGCTGACGCATTTACATGTGTAGAAACAAACATATAAACAAACAAACAAAGGAAAAGAAACGCATCTCTGATAACGAACATCTTCAACAAATAATGAAGATATTGCAAGAAGCAACAACAATTTTAGAAGAGTAAAAATATGAGTGGAAATCAAGCCGGTGAATGTTAATAGGACATCAAAATAGAATGACTCTCCCCAGATACAACAAAACTAAACGAAAGTTCTGGGAAAGCTAATCACGGAAAATTAGTTATGGTCTATTTTTCATGATTTACGATACTTGATCTTCAATTGTCTCCATCATTATTCTTTGTCTAAGAAGTATGCTACTCGTGGAGATAGACTGTTTCTATATATTCCTATTAAATTTGTGCGGGTGCACTTTAAAAGCAGTGTGATAGTGTTTTTAGTCGTTTTATATTTATATTTTCTTGACTAAGAAAAGCTAGTTGTATGTTTCTTTGTGTAATACTTAAGTTCAATAAATTATAGTATATATGTTTTTAGTTTTCCCCTAATTTTATTAAGTTACCTTGTACTACACATAAGCCAAAGTCTGTTTGAGATTTGCATCATTTATAAACTGAAATAATCGACATCATATATCAGAAGTTTATATGCACACATGATGTTATTGGCCAGTAGGAAGCAGTTCTATAATCTACATGAAAGTTGACAATCCTTTCTTATACATATGCTCAATGCAATCTAAGCTAATAACTTTCAATATTCGAAGTACAATTTTGGCAGCTTTTTTCTATCCAATCAATGACGGGTGTGTCTGCTAGTATATAAATTATTCATGTTTCTCCGTAAATATGGAGCGATAGTGTTGAGGTAGATCAAACTTGACAAATTTAAATTAAATTATTTTTTTCATTGATTTATTTAATTTCCAGGTTAAAACCGAAACTACAGTACACTATAGGCGTAGGAGTGGCTGTATGGTAAGTAGCTTGCTTACCAACCACATGGTTCGGGGTTCAGGCTCACTGCGTGGTACCTTGGGCAAGTGTTTTCTACTATAGCCTCCTGCCGACCAAAGCCTTGTGAGTGGATTTGGTAGACGGAAACTGAAAGAAGACCGTCGTATATATGTATATATACATATATATGTATGTGTACGTTTATGTTTGTGTGTCTGTGTTTGTCCTCCCAACATCGCTTGACAACCGATGCTGGTGTGTTTACGTCCCCGTAACTTAGCGGTTCGTAAAGAGAGACCGATAAAATAAGTACTAGGCTTCCAAAGAATAAGTCCTGGAGTCGATTAGCTCGACTATAAGGCAGTGGTTCAGCATGGTCACAGTCAAATGACTGAAACAAGTAAAAGAGTATTAACTCATAGTAATTTTTCAAGAATTATTCTGTTCGTCTCACCCGCTGCCAGCTTTTATTCGTATCAATGTGAATTATAGATGGTTCATTGAAGCATCTATATTTAAGCATGCACGGAAATAGTAGCTTCCATCTCCCTCTCTTTTTATAGATGTATATTGGAATTTGCCACCAGGAAGAAGCATGTTCAAACGTGATAATGAAGTTTAAATTTATTTCACTCGAATTTTGAAAGAATTTTATACCTTGAAATTCGAATGGCTAACGATAGTACTGAGGAAGGTTAAACTTCACAAATTTGAATTAACATGCATGGAAATAGTAACTTCTATCTATTCTCTTTCTATATATATATGTGCATACATGTATATGTAAATATATAAATATATATATATATATATATATATATATATTTATATATATATATACATGTATACATGTATATATATATATGTATATATATATATATATATATATATATATATATATATATATATATATATATATATATATATATATATATATATATATATATATATATATATATATATATATATACATATATATATATATATACATACATATATGTATGAATACATCTATATCCATATATATATATATATATATATACATATATAAATAAATATATATATGTATGCATATATATGTATTTATATATGTATATATATATATATATATATATATATATATATATATATATATATATATATATATATATGTACATATGTATGTATGTATGTATGTATGTATGTATATATGTATATATGCACATACAGTGTACAGTGAGAACGATAAAAGATGCATTTGTATATATTTTTCCGACAGCCGATTCCTCTAAAAATCAATATCGAAACATGATGGCATCATTCAAAGACAATAATAAGTTACAATAAACATCATCTGTTGACCTGGTTCGGAAACGTAAGGAAGAGTGCAATAGTACATCATACATACGGTAATTAAAAAGTGCATATTCCTATAATACGTTCAAAAGCCCCGCTTTTTTAATGTGTGTAAATAAACAAGTTAACATGTACTCTGAGGATCTAGTAGGACCAAACGTAGGACTTAAATAGTCATCTTAGTAGTTTTGTAGAAACTACTAACGTTTAGATCTCTATCCATTGTACCTGCCTCATTCTTCTTTTCCCCATTATATCCTATGTATTTGTCTCAGGTTTGTAAAACTACTTATCTGCATGTTAGAAGACTATGTATATACATAACTATACAGAAACACACTCGCACGCTCACGCACACACACACACACACACACACACACATACACACACACACACACACACATATATATATATATATATATATATATATATATATATATATATATATATATATATATATATATAAAATTCATTATTCAATTCATAACCTTAAGTTTGCCCTCGCACGTAAACGGACATCGAGCACATTGTTGACAATGGCAGTTTGAAATCGTGACGATATGGGTATGACTGGTCTTTCTTTGATTCTTTTCGTTATTGGTACTGAGTCTTTGAATGTCTGCTCGTTCCCCCGATTTTGATTACTATGTATCAGTGAAAATTTGTTGTTGTAGTCGTCTTCTGGCTGCTATCTTTAGTATTGTGGTGCTACTGATAGCACCCTTCATTATCAATTAATATTTTTTTTACCTTTTGCTATTACCTTGATGGTTATTTATGCATACTATAGCACTTGAGATTGTAAACAATATTATTCTTATATATATTTATAATATAGTATTCACTTCGATAACATTTTAAAATTTACCGCAGCATTAAAAACAATCATCGCACACATTGTGGTGATGGACAGTTTCTATGACAATTGGGTCAATAAGACACGCTGATGATAATCAAGATTTATCCGATTTCAGACTTTACACTGATTTTCAAAAAATTGAAATAGAATGACGTGGCTTATTTCACAGCAATATATGTTTTTAATAGGATTTGATTGGTAGAGCATAGTCACATGATTGGTCCTAGAAATTCCTAGGACCAGTCTTGTGATTACACTCTGCCAATCAAATCCTATTACCAACGTATCTTAATTTGAGCCATGATTTACCTATAAAAATTGGGAAAGCTTCAAACACTAGTCAGAAGCAAGACTGTTGTGACATGTGATCGATTTGTTCCGCTAAAATACTTCACAGCTTGGCCGCAGTGGAATGAATAAAACAAGTAAAAGAAAAAAGTAGATTACATTTTTTGTGGGTAGACTTCAACCCAACATATATTGATATAAACATGTATTAGTAAGAATCATATATACACATATACACACACACTCACATGTAAGAATCATGTTCCTATGTGTATAAATAGGAATTGATATACATGTGTGTGTGCGGGTATCTATCTATCTATCTATCTATCTATCTATCTATATCTATATCTATATCTATATCTATATCTATATCTATATATATATATATCTATCTATATATATATATATATATATATATATATATATATATATATATATATATATATATATATATATATATATATATATATATATATATATATATATATATATATATATATATATATATATATATATATATATATATATATATATATATATACGGTTTAGATATAGATTCAAGGCTTGAATATGGTACTTATGCGAAGGCACCCGAATATCACATCCCAAAAGGATGGGTGATTAAAATCAAATAATAGGCAACACGGATTTCAAAAGTGATTTCAGTACGCACGTTTCATGCTACTTCAATTTATTTAAGTAATGTGAGCATTACCTTATATATATATATATATATATATATATATATATATATATATATATATATATATATACAAAATGGGACATGATATATATATATATATATATAATACAAAAAATATATATGCATGTATACACACATACATGTACATACTTACATCTACATGTGTATATAGATTCATATCAGGGTACAGGACGTTAGAAAACGAACTACAGACAACGGAACGAACACATAGGAAGACAGATAGCCACTTGGAATTATTCCTTCATATATATATATATATATATATATATATATATATATATATATATATAGACAATATAGTCAACCTTGTAATTGTTCAAAAGGGAGAATGTATATGCAGGGACGCCAAGGTTGCTTACACACATTTTTTTTTTAATTGTTTCAAAAACGTATCAAAAAATTAGATGGTAATAAATCAACTTTAATTATAGATTTATTGGAATCTAGAATGGGGCCATTTGGTTTGTCGCAAGAGACGGGGTGAGATTTAGATCCTTAAACGAGACAAGGACTTAGTCGATAAGTACTGAAATTATCCGTTTTCACGACTTTATCAATTTGTTATCTTTAAATGCTTAATTTCATTCTTCATTTGATTGTCCAATTCGTTTAGAATTTCTAATTTGATCATTATGTTAGAATGGTAATTTATAGCCAACCTGACCCTCTCCGTTGTCTTTATCTGTTTATTTATGTATTTTTTATTTTAATTGTATTTTGCCTGTCATTATATCTATAGTTTTTTGTTTTTGCCTGTAAATTGTTGTAAATGACACATCACTTTCGGTATGCATTATTACACTGAGTAAAATGACGAAAACATCTAACGAAAGACTTATTTAAACAATTATCTGATAGGCTATTATACAATTTGAAGCTCCTCACCAATGTATTTAGGGTGTAAAAATGTTTGTTGTATTATTATTATTATTATTATTCAGTAGTTTTATTTTTATAGCGTGCTTTCACTTCACTACCGAGCGCAGCTCTGTGCGCCTTGGGTATGTGCTGTGGTTTGCTGTGGTGCTCTTATGTTTACTGTATTGAAAGTGTTTTGCGTAGAATGTGTGCAGTACCCAGTAGTGCAATTTTCTGTATGTTATATATATTTGTAAGTCCTGGTGTTTTTGTTATGTATTTGTCTGAATATTTTTTTATTATACCTAAGGCACCTACTATGATAGGAATTGTTTGTTTTTAGATTCCACATTCGAGTTATCTCTATTTCCAGGTCTTTGTATTTTGTTATCTTTGTATTTTGTTATTATTATTATTATTATTATTATTATTATTATTGTTATTATTATTATTATTATTATAATTATTATTATTATTATTATTATTATTATTATTATAATTATTATTATTATTATTAGTAGTAGTAGTAGTAGTAGTAGTAGTAGTAGTAGTAGTAGTAGTAGTAGTAGTAGTAGCACCGTTGTTGGTATCATTGAATCGGGTATGCATTCTGAGGGTAGTATTGGTGTTACTAGGTGGTTTCGGGTTTAACTTAAGACGGAAACTTCAACACCTTACGTCTGACCTTTCGATATCTCACCCACAACATCGAGTTTAAAATAGATCCCAACCCGCGTGATAGCAAAATACTACCCTCAGAAACCCTACCCGACTCAATGATAACAACCATGATGTTACTTCCCATACTACTGCCAGCATGACCACATTTAACAACGGTAAGACCCTCTCTCAATTCAACATCAGTACTGATAATGCCTCCAGTCCTTTTTTGGCGACATCAAACCATACGAACGTGATATGTGTAGAAATCATTTCTATTGTCACTCTATAGGAAGACATGCAGCTTGCGGATCTCCAAATTCTGCTCACTTAGAGGTTACTGTCTGCGCATTAATATAGTTTATAAATGTTGGATAGTAAGACCACACTTCTATCAGGCATGGGTTTACATTGGCAGCATGGTAGATATCAAGCGCCGTTTCTGGGCCCACATAAATGCTTTAAACATTCTAATTTCTAAACACTACCTCTCAAAAAAATTATTTACTCAACCTCAGGTCCCAAAATATTCTTTAAAATCTATCCTGGTCTTATTTATACTCTATCTTGGTCCATGATCTGCGAGAATACCTGTGCAATACTAACCTGGGATCCTGTAAATTGTGTTAAGAGAATCTCTTGCCATCCTCCACCACTACAGCATCGCATTACTCAATACATTTTCGGACGAAATCTTACATTGTAAGCACAAATTTTACTCAATGTTTGCCTATTGTGTGAAATCTATATAACTCCCTTAATTAATTCTCAATATTAAATGCCCGCTTAGTTGGTTGTAATAGCAACATATCCTTTCTATTTATTCTTCCCTTTCTATATGTCTCTACCTATGGATTCTCTTCGCACGTACCTCCTTCTCACAGCATATCTATTTCTGCCACTACCACACTCGCATCCCTCGAATTCATTCACCATCTCCACCTGACTTCACCCTCAACTAGTACTATTTATCACTACTTATACCTTGGCACTGTTACCAATCTGTCCCTGTTTTATGTCTTCTCTATTTTCTTTATACCTTTTCCCTCTGACGCTACCTCATCTTCTTTCCGTGAATCACATCCTTATCATTTTAATATCCACCCTTCCCTCTCCTCTTCGCACCTACCTCTCTTTCTCAGAAGCCCTTCTCCCGCTATCTAACACCCACAGCCTAATTTATGGATCGCCCCTTCTCCATCTCTTGGCTTACCAATTGTACTTTAACCTCTATTCAATCCGCTAGTCATTTGCTCCCTTCCTCTCCCTGCTCCGCTTCTCTTGTCCCTTTTTGCACTTTAACACTCCCCTGAACCGCCTACATCTTCTGTCTACCTTCTTTGCTTACCTTCCTCTTCTCCCATTCCTCCGTAAAATGTTCTTGCACAATGATGTGAATTCTTATTTGCCGATCTTGCTCTCCTGATGGAGGTAATGTTTATGTGAATTGTCCACTGGTTGCATATGTTTGAATTTTTGGACATTTCAACTGCAAGTCACGAACGTTACAACTACTGCGTAATTCCGAGCTTCTAGAAGCAACAGTCGGACTTAAAATACCGTGCTTTCTCCCCACTAGTTCTCTGCATTTTCTCGTATACATGTGCTAATTTTGTAATATATAATTATATACCCCAAATAACTATATATAATATAAATAGCTACCCCAAAAGCATACTCTCCACTCCAATTAGGAAGAAAGGAGACGATAAAACCGATAAACTGTGCACAGTCTGTCTACCCTATGTGAAAGGCCTCTCCGAAAAGATACAAAAGATATGCGGCCCATATGACATCAGGACACTTGATGAACGCTGGAGGGTATATCAGCCGAAAGAAACGATGAGTTAACAACAAAAACCGTCAATTGTAAATAATGTACATAATTCATCATCTCTTAAATATAGAACTATAAATATCTATCTGCTTATACATGAGTATACATCTTCAGAATATGTTCAACCTTTGTTTCTCTCTTCCTCTCATTCTCTCTCTTTCTTTCTCTCTCTTTCTTTCTCTCTCTTTCTTTCTCTCTCTCTCTATATATATATATTCACATGTGTATATGTATGTATTTGTACTTAATATATCAAGCCCAAGCGTGTTTATCTGCATCACTAATTCCATCACAGCTCACATGGATCTCTATTGTAAGCAATATTTACCCAGCATACTTAGTCCTCAATAAAGAGTTCGAAGTGTAAATTCAAAATATTTGAGGATGACTACGTGTGTTCTACTTTGAGCATCTCTCCTGTTGACTAACTATATATATATATATATATATATATATATATATATATATATATATGGGTGTGTGTGTGTGTGTGTGTGTGTGTGTGTGTGTGTATATATATATATGTGTGTGTGTGTGTATATATATATATATATATGTGTGTGTATATATATATATATATATTATTATTATTATACATATAAAACTTACTTGGAAATAGATGCGTGTCGTTCAGTCATATAACAATATAAATAATATATAAATATATGCATATATACATACATATATATGTATATACGCATGCATATATGGGCACAGGACATCGAAAAAACGAAAATATCTTGAACGATTACATTGAAATAAGTTTTAACATCATATGTGTGTGCGCATAGTTGTGCGTGTGTTCGTCCCACCCATGCTAAGATGGAAGACGGACGATAAACGATGATGATGAGTATGATGATGATGATGATCATAATGATGTTGATGATGATGATGATGATGATGATGATGATGATGATGATGATGATGATGATGATGATGATGATGACGATGACGATGATGATAATGATGATGATAATGATTATATTCATCAATATCTTTGTTTTATAATATACTGAACAACTTGGAGTGATTAAAAATTCATAGAAATGATATATATATATATGTAATAATAATAATAATAATAATAATAATAATAATAATAATAATAATAATAATAATAATAATAATAAACTATTACGGAAAATGAAGTAAGTATATCCAATTTCCCCAGTAGCGTTGATACAATAAGAATACAAAGGAATAAAAACAATATTATCAGCTCAATTTTCTGAAATCAGCAGCAATTATAATCTATATACCCGGACTTGTTTTCAAAACAATTTTCTTGATTCTTTCAATCATTAAGTTGTAGTTTCTTTTTTTACATTTCTAACTGTTTTTTTATTTGTATTTCTTAGAAATACTTGATTATTTTTAAGTACTGGAAAATTCTTCTAAAATACCATTTTGTAAAATAATTACTGAAATTATATTGAAAAATAATTGATAAAATGCATTTTCAGAGAAGTTCCACTTTTATATAATTGTTCATAACTGTGTATGTTTGTTTATTATATCCATTTAAAAATAATTGCCACAAAACACAGTCTTGATATAATGCATATTCTTCACCTCTAAATTATTTATCAAACACAAACGTAATGGAAAATAGAGCCTATTTAGATACGGGCTCTTGGAGTTTCCAGTAACTGTCTCTATTGTTTTGAAGACTTAGTTTTTAGACTTTATGAATATTTTCCTCATGTTTGTCAGACGTAGTTGTGATTTTTTTCGTAAATTATCGAAAGAATGATTGATAAGCATTATTGATGAGTTAAATATGAAACTGTGTCAATTACTGCTTACAAAAAAGGAAGATTCTGAGAATCGATGACGCGTGATGAAAAATTAGGAAATCATTTATTTAATTATCTAACTGAGAAATATAACATAATAGGGATAATGGTAAAGAGGGATCCAAACGCTTTACTTACCCTTACGTGCAACTAAAGGATTATTTGCTAGTCCGCAGAATGTAATTTTACATAAGGTTTGGGTGGTTTATATAAGAGGCAACAGTCTCCTTTCAACATTGAAATTAACTTGATCATAACTGCCTTGTTGTCGAAATGTAACCTCTAATGTTACTATAATTTCGTCAAATATATGAGCGAGTTCGTAAGTAGTGGTCTTCATTAGAGTAAAGTTACTTTTTAAACAGCTGCCGACGAAGATTCAAGAAGATTGAAATAAGCATACACATAAGCTACTTCTTTTTCGTTTCGAAAAAGATTGTCTATATAGAGATGCTATTTAGAATCGTCTTCAGGCACTACTTTTTGACTGAATTGGTTGACGAAGATTATATGGAAGCCTGTGGAATATAAGATTTAGCAGACGGAAATAATACTGAGTATAGTCATAAAAATCAAGATATATTAGAAGCAATATCATGGGATTTGGTAAAGGAAGACTTAAATCTAGATGGTGGTTGACAATTAAGGGGGCGGCCACTAGCAACCCATTGATAATGAAACAGGGGAAAATTTATCATGTAGTATCATACATAAATATTTTAAACAATGTTGCTATATTGTATACAGTTAAAGTTTAGGGTTAATCAAAGAATTATTAAGAAGACTATTAATACAAAAGGATTTTAAAAATTGAATACTTTTGAGTAAATTCCAAACTTTTACCACAATAGAGGGAGGAAAAGAAATTATCTAGAAATAGTTTAATATTTATCCATATTATATACTTAAATACTAACTCATCAGATGGTATCTGTGAATATTTATTAATTGGTATATACTGGTATTTTATAAAGGAATACTGAGGTAAAAGAACATGCTAACTATATATCAATTAAATCATAAACTCAGCAGTTTATCATAAGTAGTGAATATACCAGTATTGTTTTATATGAGCTAAGTATTAATTTATAGATGTATAACTCTTTTCTTCACACGGGAGCGAACACATGTTACGATGAAGTAGAGAAATTTGAAAAGACAGCACGAAACCGGTTATTTCTCCAAATACAATGTTTATATACCCAAAAAATTTTATAGCATTTTTCTGACATAATTTAAATATATACTTTAACCATGTAACACAAGCCTTCTGTAGTTTTTTCACTCTTATTATCTTTTATATATATATATATATATATATATATACATATGTATGTATATTATAGATGTATGTATTATCATTTTGCTTAGATCTTGACCTATTAGCTCTGTCGCTCCACGCATGTTGTTGATTAGCGAAGAATACTAATAAATTATTTCTACTATAGGCATATGGCTTGAAATTGTGTTGAGTGCGTGAGTGAATTGCATCTCCCCCAGTTCTCAACGAGTTATTTCGTCGACCCCCCACCCGCACCCATCAACCCCGAAATGCTTATGCCGAGAAGACCTCGGTGAATTTAAATTCAAAACGTAAAAACTAACGAAATGCTGCTAAGCATTTTTCCGGCTTAGTTGCAATTCTGCCAGCTTGCAGCCATAAGAATACTAATTAATTAATATCTTGCTTTAACCATCCAATCAAAAGATTAAATAGCCTAGTCACTTTTGTGTAACGGCATCAGATACTACGCTACACCAATCTCAGCGGCAGCATTAGTTATGCAAGTCATGGTGTGCAGAAATATAATAGATTAAGAGGATGTTGCTCTACAATGGTTCAGCGTGCTCGAACGAACGCCATGTCATCTAGGATTGCGTAATATATCAATTCTGAATGAATTACCTAGTTATTGAAACAATTGTAACATGAATTGAACTGTCACTGTCCATTCACCGTCATATATATGGGTGTGTATGTATGAGAGTATGCGTGTGTGCACGTGTGTGTGTCTGTGTCTCTGTGTCTATGTGTGTGTGTGTATACATACATCTAGTCACACAAGAAAGGATTTGAAGTAAGAAAGAGATCAATGCTCTATATGCCTACACGCATCCACGCAACCGTGTATACATACATGCATACATATACAAGTAACATAGGCACCCACTCACACCCATCTACAAACACACATACATTTATATATACATGTGTATGTGTGTGTGTCTGTGTGTGTGCGTGTGGGTGAGTGTGTCTGTATGTTTGTGTACAATATATATTTGCATCCCGATATATAATATTCAAATACTCGATTAACTTTACTTGGTTTCAATAGAAATCTTTCGGAAATGTCCTGTTGATTTTATTTCCCACTGTCAAACAATAAAATCTCGTCTTCTTATGGCCATTTTACGAACAGTTCGCTTATCAAAATTATATGAAATTTAATATTTATATACCTATGCTTTCTATTGTATTGATACCATCACCGCGACTAATGCCATATTTCAATTGTCATATTACAACTAATATCCACCAATTTGAATTATAATGAATGAGGTAAATAATCTTTATTAAAATTTTATTAGTTACAAAACTATATATTAATATATAATGGTTTAGGACAACTTAAATATTAAAGCTTCCACAATTTGCTGCAAATGCGAAAAATATATGTTCCTATTTTTAACTTTTGTAATTAGGCTTCTATTACTATTCAAATTATTCCATAGAAGACGTGAAATTGATGATATAAACGAATCGAATAACTTTTAAATATAGCATATAGAGACATCATGAACATATTTACTTTAGTGTATCCTGTGGAACACATTATAAAAGACGGTATTTACAAACAAATGTATCGTCTTGCTGTATTAAAAATAATAGCCAGAAATAAGTGTTAATAGACAATGCGACCTGGTGGGAACAATGGAATGGAAATAAGTGCTTTTATATAAAACTGAAATATAATTTTCTCATATTGGGAAAGTCATATATGTCTGTGAATTCATACATACAAACATACCCACAAACTTATATTCAATAGGATGTATGCATTGTATATGTGGGTGATTGTATGTAGATCAATAGATTAATTATGAAATGGAACTGTGATATTCTATAAATATTTCCCATTCAAAGAATAGATAACTTTTCTATTTGTGACAGTAGAATTCAAAACAAATGCCTTCATATTAACACAACAAAATAAGTATGTATTCAGACACTTGATATATAATAATATTCTAATGTTAACAAAGGATATATTGCACTTGCTCTAAATAAATTTTATCGCCAAGCGTGATTATTTAAAGCGTGCTTGATTATATTCCAGTCTACGTTTCAAGACATTAAAACGCTAAATATTTTGTTGAATATTTTTATTTTTATTTCAAAGGAAGAGCAATAACAGTTTCTGCTCTCAGTTGAATTCTAAATAGGCATACCGTTACTACGTCTAATAGATTTAGCTTTTTCTCATACTTGAAATTCAGTTGAAATTGGCAATGAATATTATTACCTCGAATTTGCACTGCAACCTCCTTTAAAATTGTTAGAACTTTAAACAAAATACTATCGGAAATAAATTCTAGCTCTTTAGATACTGAACTCAAATTCGCATTTCACCATTTACTGATGGATATCGTATAGTGCTACTGAAATATTGGAGACCCGTAATCAAATGACTTTTTCGCCTCAAAACTCTTGGTCTAATAACTAAATATGATATTGTTATTTTCATCCAATACTCCTATCGTTCGGAGGATCCGTTCTCATCACCAGACATCGATGTGACTTAAAGGTTTGTAAGAAAAAATTGCATGCTAAACTGGTTTATTTTTCTTTAGTACAATTAAACACAACTATTTCACATTGAGCTTATATGCATCGCGTAGCATAAGCTAGGATATTTGTATTTTATTTTTGAAAAGCTTGTTAGGACAAATGGTTTAATTACGAAAGCATTTTACATTTCCGGTGGCCGAAAGAGAGAGAGGGGGGAGAGAGAGACATAGATAGATAGATAGATAGATAGAGAGAGAGAGAGAGAGAGAGAGAGAGAGAGAGAGAGAGAGATGGATAAATAAACATATGGAGTCTTAGACATGCTATTTCAATAATTGTTTTCTTTTCAAAATCCAAGACGTATAATACATCTAGTGCATCAGTCAATCTCATTTCTAAATATCCACCCTAATATGATTTGTGTGCGAAATTAACATGCATTTGAACAACTTACCAAATAGTAAGTTCCAGAATTTCCTTAAATAATTTATTACAGATTTTTACTTTGATGCAATGCATCATTGTAGACGATTTCAAGTGGAAACTGGAACTACTTGATAACTTAGAGCTTATGCAATCCACAATCCACATCCTATTGTTTGTATGTAATAAGCTTCTACAGATAGTTCTTCATACTGTAGATTAGATGCAAATAAGAAGTAACACTCCAAATTGTACAGCAATTGTATGTCGAATTATAAACGTAACAGTGTTTATTCCACACAGCACTATGACCTGATATTGCTTTTGATTATTCTTCAATTCAAGACTCATAATAAAACACATTTGAATGACATGTAATGCCACTTTATAAAGTTCGCGCATTAAAATCGGTTGGCGTCATTATGCAAACGTCTTATGTGTAAATATAGATAATTTTATAAATACAAGAATTATTATTTTTTTAGATAAACTGAAATTGTTAATTACCAATAGGTAATAAAAGAAGAGAAAGTGCACATAGATGCACACGCACGCACATACTAAGAGTCCGACACATATGTTAACGTAATTCTGGTGCCATTCTTGACTTTCATAAGGAACAGCAGTTTTTTCCACAGTTATCTTTTTAGAAACCACAAACATGTATGCACACATAACTACTACATATATACAGTATAAGTATAAATATAGTAGAGCAGCATATGTTTTCTATTTGTTTTCCTCTGTTGCATCTTATCTATGCTGAAAAAACGTCAGTGCCCGAAATGTGTTCATTTTGCGTTTTCCGTACTGCAATTTCATTCATATCACAAAAAAGATTTATTTTCATTTTTATTCCTACCATGTTCCTAGATATAGTTTGGATTCAGATTGCAAAGAGTTCATTAACTGATACAAGCACGCACGCACACACTCACATAATGTAATATATATATACGTATGTGTGTGTGTGTGTGTGTGTGTGTGTGTGTATCTACCTATATATATATATATATATATATATATATATATATATATATATATATATATATGTATGTATGTATGTATGTATGTATGTATGTATGTATGTATAGAAAGATAGATTAATAAATAGCGGGAGAGACAGAGAGAGAGAGAGAGAGAGAGACAAAGAGACAGTTTCAGAAACAGAGATAGATCGGTATATATGCCACAAATAGTATTTAGACGTCTGTGACGGTATCGATGTTACTGAAATCGATCGATATGTAAACGAGAAAGCATGTTATAAAGAACGAACAACCAAATGAATGAAAGGCACGAAAAATATTACTAATAAATATGAAACGATTTTTCAAGCCCTAGAGTGGAACTCATCAATGAGATGCATGTCACGTAAATAACCAGGTAAATGACAATACCTTTCTATTAGTGTTAATGTATTAGATACAAAGTAAAACAATTCATGCATGCTTCTGAAGAAACAAGTTATTTTAAATTTGAATACAGTGATAAATATAGTTCAGATCTTATCTATATTACGCATATAGTTTTATATTTTATAAAGCTAATCAGATTTGGTTTCTCTTCTCTCCTAAAGAACGTTCCTTCTTATATGAGTTTAGAAATACATTGCATTAAACAAATAAGAACAATACAATAAATATCGAGAACCGGTAATATATTTAAAGCTACCAGAAGTAGACCTGATTTGCATTCATATCAATGATTCTTCTGTCAGGGGTCTCTAAACCAGTGTCGAACAGTCGGATGACGGATAAACATTTTTACAAAAAACATGACATACACCAGGAGATAAACTTATCCATGGGATGTGGTGGTAGCCACCTGAGAATAGAGTGTCTGTTCAAGAAAGCAAAGTGTTTTCGTTGTGAGAACGCAGGACACATTAAATTGCACTGTAGAACCTAGATGCTGAAAAACTGGAACAAACAAGAAAAAAGGAATAGTTTGTCATGAAAGAAGAATATGGTAGTGACATCACTATCATAAATGAAGAAACACAGTGACAAAGTCGAAATTATTGAAATCTAATAAAGTAGCGTATTGTGTGATAGAAAAGAAATAACATATCATCGGCGAATGTTTTTGCAATGTAACTTTTTGAGGTGAAACGAAAAGGACAATCATTTATGTGTTTTTAAAAAATCCTGAAACCTACGTGGCACAGAATGCACGCAGTTATTTAAAATGTGGAATACTCCCATTAGTGTTCTCTGTAAAAATGTAGTAGGCATAGTCAAAAGTTCGAATGAAGCCGAACAACTGAGAGAAAAAAGTAAAAAATTGCTTCAAATGTTTTTTTTGAAAGATCAGGCTTTTACACTAAAATAAAAGCGAGGATCGCGATAAAAGAAAAAGCAACACCTGTTTCTAGGCCCAAATGGAACGTGCTATTTGCGGCGTTATAGCACGTCAATAAAGAGCTGAAAAGACTAGAAAGACTAGATATCATTGACAAGGTCGACCTTCAGAATGGGCAGCTCCGACAGCTTATGTAAAGAAAACAAAACTACGAGTGTGTGCGAACTTTTAAAGTGCATTAAGTCCAGAAGAAATGTTCTCAAAACTAAATGGAGGAAAAATCGAAGTTAAACCTTTCGGAGGACTATGTACAAATACAGGTAGAGGAATATTGCGCACACCTTTTAACAATCAACACACACCGTGGATTGTATAAATTCAAGCGACTTCCTTTTGGGGTAAAAGTGGCACCTGCCATATTCCAACAAGTGATGGATGCAATGTTAAAGGATTGCGACTTTGCTGTCGCTTATCTCGATGATATTTTGGTAGAGAGCGAGTCAGTGGAGCAACATTTTGAACATATTAAAAAAGTATTCGGAAGAATAAATGAATACGGGTTTTGACTAACACAGGAGAAGTGTGAATTTTTGATGAAAACAAAATCAGATATTTAGGTCAAGTAATCGACGAAAGGGGACGAAGGCCAGACCCATCAAGGGTGACAGCAATACGGAATATGCCTCCCACAACAAATGTCAAATTGTTACAAGCATTGTTTGGCTTGGTAAGCAACAATCAAGTATATATCCTAAACGTACATGACACAAGGGCTCCATTCAACCAGCTGTTAAAAATGGATGTCAAATGGTTCTGGTCAGAAAAATGCTAGAAGGCATTGGAGGAACTAAAAAGCATGTTTAGATTCAGACACTACCATGACCCTGGCTATGGACGAGATTGACTTGCAGGGAACGCTGTCAAACATGGCCTCGATTTCCCCAACAAATTCAGGAGTTCTTTTCTCATAAGAACGATCAGAGAGTGTTTTCCGAGCAGCCGTGCCTTCGCAATTACCATTAGACGTTTCTGAATCCTCTTCTCTGTGCTCAAATTGACACCCAAACGCTGGGAAATGTTCGTACTGGAGTTTCCGGTGCGAATACTGTGAATACAGAACGTCCTTTCCAAATTTCTGGCAGAGGGAATTGCGTTATGTTGCTGTTGTTCTCGCAGACGATGGCCAACTGATCGCACTATATTGTGTAGTCGGAAAAATCCAAAACACATAATGCAGACGAGCGAAATGAAATATATAAAATGGAGACAATTTATCCATCCATGTATTGATATATATATATATATATATATATATATATATATATATATATATGTGTGTGTGTGTGTGTGTGTGTTTGTGTGTGTGTGTGTGTGTGTGTGTGTGTGTGTGTGTGTGTGTGTGCGTGTATATATGGCTATGTATATATATATATATATATATATATTGGCTAAACTGGCAATATGACCATCCCCAAGTACAACAACATATATATATATATATATATATAGTCGAGACCGCTAGTATACAAACGTTAAAATGGCATTTTTTATATATTCAAGTTATAAAATATTAATTAAAATGCATATCACAATAAAAAAAGTATCACGAGATTTAATATCCTATACAACTTTACAGCCTAACCTCAACATATTAATTTTAAATTAAAAATAAATCGTAATTGTAATTTATCGCGTCAGTTGATTTAAGAACGATTCGTAAAATTTTTTTTTTCTTTTTTGCTCTAAAAAAAGTAGTAAAAAGCTGACACAATCAGTCTTTGGTTGGGTGTTCAAAATTACTTAATACAGCTTTACAAATGCGAATCAGAATAGTTCAGATCATTTAACACTGTTCCTGAGAAATCTTCCAAATTTTGGCTAATAATGTTTTAAAAAATCATCCTTATTCTTTGGCTTACTACTTTGCACAGCTCTACCCAACCTTTCCAAAAGATTTTCGTTGTTATATTGGTCGGGTGACTGCGCCGGCCACTGCATCAACTGAACTCTCTTAGACGTAATGTAATCTCTGACTAGGTGAGAG
>NC_142936.1:25904043-25969043 GCF_046866305.1 Octopus bimaculoides | reverse complement strand
TCTTTTTCTTCTTCTTCTTTTTCTTCTTCTCCGTCTTCTTCTTCTTCTTCTTCTTCTTCTTCTTCTCCGTCTTCTTCTTCTTCGCCTTCTTCTTCTTCTTCCTCTTCTTCTTCTTCTTCTTCTTCTTCTTCTTCTTGATGGTGGTTTTGTCTTCCGGTGTCCTGGCGTCAAAGTCGTCTGGTAGTTTACATTTTGACATGACAATCTCATCGATATTGTTTAGGTATTTGTATTGATTCTTACCATGCTGGGATCGGTGTTGTTGCTGTTTCATCCACTTGAGTTTATTGCTGAACTGTTTGTTACAGGCATGGTTAACTCGGCCTTATTCTTGTTATATGTTAGATTCATGTTAGATGTTTCTTTCTTTCGTGTGGAATAGTGGTGTCTTTTTTTTTTACTTCATGCAGCAGGACTCGTTTTTGGTACTGGCTGATTTCTGTTTTTTTTTTTTTTTTTTTTTTTTTTGATGTTTTGCAATATCGTATGTTTAATTTTCTTGCTTGATGTTCTGTGAGTCCTAACTGCTTGGCAGCTGAATTGACAGATTTTGTGCATAGCTTGGAGGAGACGAATGTTCTAATGAAGTGGGGCTGTCGGATTAGACAGCAGAACACGGTGTTTCTCAGCGTCTTGCTAGCTTGGCCGAATCTTATGTTTCGTTTGTGGATTTGGTTTCCAAGGTTCATTATGTGAATTCGTGTGTTGAAGCATATTCTATTGTGTCTGGGGAGAGTCATTTTCGTTTTGTGCCTATTAATCTAACACACTCACCGGTAAAATTTCTACTTATTTCTTATTTTTATTATAGAAGATAGTGTAGAGTATTATTATTGTTGTTGTTGTTGTTGTTATAGTTACTGGTATTGTTGTTGCTGTTGCTGTTCGTGGTGGTGGTGTTAGTAGTGTTTGTGTTGTGCCTATTCTTATTGTTGTGGGTGGTGTTGATGTAGGTTGTGTCGTTGGTAGCGGTGTGGCTGATGTGATTGATTTCGTTATCTGTGTGTGGAATTACTTCTATTATAAAAATAGGAGATAAGTAGAAATTTTACCGGTGAGTGTGTTAAATTATAAGACACAAAAAGGAAATTACTCTCCCCATACACAACAGAAGAATATGCTTCAACACAGGAACTCACACAAAGAATCTTGCAAATCAAATCCCAAAACGAAATATATATATATATATATATATATATATATATATATATATATATATATATATATATATATATATATGGTGGTGGTTGTCTACTCTTTAAACAGAGTTTGACCACATCCTGCACCTACACCTTAGCCGTTTCATGGCGTCTGATGTCGCTTTTTAAACCAGACAGTGTTTTGAAAAAACACCCACACAGATTGCACCTCTGATTTGCACTACCAATACCTGCAAGTAAGTTCTGCTCATTGTGGATCCTAACATGTCTTTTAAGACCCCCATTGGATTTGCAAACCCTCTGGCACACACCACATTCAAACGTGTGCACAGACATATAATCAGAATAGCTGGATGAGGTTTGTTATCCATGGGTTCGCAGGTGAGATTTGAGGCCAGCCAAGGACAGACATGGTCTGTCACAGACTGTGCACACAAAAAGGTCCTTGTCATTCACCTTCTCAGTCTTTACATTTTTCCTTAAATGTCTCTTGAGCCCTGCTTGCATCATCCTGGCCTCTTCAAATGCTTTCACTCCACTCCACACCCTTGTTCGCCATCCAACTCGATCTGAAGCGAGGACTTCTATATCTTTTGGAGCCATTCCAATTGACTTCATAGCAGTCCTTATGCCATCCTTAAACCTTTTTTTAGGTTTATGCCGATAACGTTTCCCCTCTGCAAGCTCACCATAAAACAGCTGTTTCGGCATGCGTTCATCTGCCATTCGAACAATATGGCCACACCATCTCAATTGGTTCCTCAAAATCAATATATATATATATTTATATACATGCATATATATCCATAAATACATATAGATATACAGAAATAGATATCTATATACGTATATATGTACGTATATATCTTTGTACGTATATATGCTTATTGTCGACACAAATCGAACGAAGCTTTGGAACAGCCCATTATATACAACGCACCATCAAATATACATTATTAAAAAATAGACCACCAATTTCTAATTTTCATACGAAATTCCAATGAGAAACAGAAAATTTGTATCTCCATCTCTAATACCGAAAATTTTCAGATAATTTCTACCACTGTCAGCCTGCTAAAGAGAATACATCCTGAGACAAAGATGAATAGAATGATTCTATATATATATGCGTCACAAACCCTAAACATACTCTTATCTCAGATTTAGACTTCAGAATTACCGTATATACTCGAGTAATAGACGATCTCATGTAAATGACAACCCGCTATTTTTGGCCCAAAAATTAGGAGATTTCCATAGACGCCGTATAAAAGTAGACCCTAGTATTTCATGAAGAACACGACAACATTTGTGGGTCAAGGTACCGTATTATCCTATACGTAAAAATAACAGTTACAAAATTATGTGGCTACTTTATTGTAGCCTGCTGTATAGGTGAAACGCTTGGAGTTTATAATGGAATGTTCAGGGCTTATAGTAAAACACCATTTAATAGCAAGCACTACACATCTGTTGATGAGTGCTACATTACCATCGCTAAAAGGTATGCACACGATATGTTGCACGCCTGCATACATCTTGAAGCACAATAAGCACATGCGTCATTCACTCGTTGTTTACACGGTGAGAAATGTGTTTCACAGACAGCACTATTGGCGAACACCGGCAAACACCACTGTCATACGGTCGTCATTCTACATCGTGAGAAACATGTTTCACAGGCAGCACCATCGGCGAATAACAGCAAACAATACTGTATGAATTCGTACTGAGGTATAACTTCGGTAAGCCTAAAAACATTTAGATATAGTTAATCGCTAGAACGGTGGTTCCCAAACATTTTTTTTTTTTTTGCTGTGGAATCCTTCGGCATTATTTTTAAAAAGGCGGAACCCCTGATAAATTTCAGGGAAGCCTGGGATTTTGCAGAACACATTTTTGGAATCCCTGCTCCAGATTAACTCTACACCACATTATGGACATCTACTGGTAACTGCAAATGAGAGCTACGCGGTCTTGTATATGGGTTTTGTTATTTACTAGGAGGTGTGTTTTGATGTGTAGAATTGGTAATATTACTGTAATTCATTGTGTTTTCTTTTTTTTTTTTCGCTTAGAGATCAGTTGGGCTTCTGCTGCGGATACAGATTATCAAAAGTAGTATCCATGTAATAGTCGACCCCATATATTTGACCTTCAAAATTGGTTTAGAAAATTCGACTTTTACAAGAGTATGTGCGAGATATTAATCCCAAGCGTAATTCATGTTTGGATATCTACTGTTTTAAATACAAAGACATCATTTTTTGTACAAGCATACCCATATTTATGAACCTCGAACGAAAGATCACCTGAGTGACAAACTTTAACATAAACGCCAATGTACTACTATCTCTGGAAGACAAGTGCACGTCTCCACATTCCAGCATTATACCGCGACTAAGATTCATAGATATGTTTCATAGATCTGCATAGATCTCCATTTGAGAACACTGAACTTCCTCTTCACAGCTTTCGTCACTGTCCTTGTCTAGCCACCCTTAGGCCTGAACTGACTAAGCAGAAACTTCGCCACACGGTATTCTTTCCATCCTTTTGTTGAGTCAGAAATAATAACTTCACCAATTTCACTGGTTCCCTAAATCCATCGAAATCTGTGGGTACATCTAAATATTACTTCAGTCACAACCACAAATATATTTTCTATACTGATGCAACATATAACGAAACTATTTTTTACTTGCAATATTTTATTGATCGACAATAAATAGCATATCACAACTTATCGCTGATATGAAGCACATTCTCTATTACATTATAATTATATAAGCTATATTATCAGCATCCAATTCTAAATCTAAATTCAGTTACGTAAGTAAAAAGGAAAAAAATAAGATTGTGAATTATTACTGGAATAAGAACTAATAAATAAAGTAATATTCGAAGGAATTATTGTTGATTGTGAATCGTCTTCAACGAAATCATGAGGATAAACAAGAACAAAAATATTATATAACACTCATAGAAATAATAATAATAATAATAATAATAATAATAATAATAATAATAATAATAATAATAATAATAATAATAATAATAATAATCATGCCCTGATGCAGTGCCAGGCAGTGACTCTCATGGAATCTGATCAATACCACAGATTTGTTTGTCAGTTGTTTGACCGTAATCCGTTGAGCATCTCACTCAGTGGCTGACGATATGTGAATCTCTGTTTACTGACAGAGGTAGTGAGGGAGTATCATAGTCATGTGTTGAGAGGAATTCCTCGGGGCTTGGATACTTCACATCTGGAAATATGGGGGTTTCGTTCAACATCCTTAAACAAATATTATTCAGAATAGGCTACTCGACCTGAACAAAATTCTAACTGGGTCCCAACTGGCAGGTCACGAGCTGTTTATCTTGATATGCGATCATCACGTCGCGCATACATGGTTGTGATGCATGTACCTGGTGTACGCTTATAAGACGGGTAGTCATGATCGGTATACTGGGTTTCGTGTATTTAATCCAGTGTCATTTTGATGGCATCTACTGCTCTCTCAATAATAATAATAATAATAATATAATAATAATTCCTTCTAATATCAGTACAAGGTCTGAAATTTGGAGGAAGTGGTAAGTCGATAATATCGACCCCTGTACTCGATTGATACTTAATTTATCGACCCCGAAAGGATTAAACGCAAAGTTGACCTCGGCGGAAATTGAACTCAGAACGTAGCGGCAGACGAAATATCGCTAAGCATTTCGCCTGGCGTGCTAACTATTCTGCTAGCTCACCGCCCTAATAATGATGATGATAATAATAACAATTATAACAAGAAGAAGAAGAAGAAGAAGAAGAAGAAGAAGAAGAAGAAGAAGAAGAAGAAGAAGAAGAAGAAGAAGAAGAAGAAGAAGAAGAAGAAGAAGAAGAAGAAGAAGAAGAAGAAGAAGAAGAAGAAGAAGAAGGGAAAGACGCGTAATACCAACAAGAATAATAAAAGACGAAAATCGAAAAATAACTGAAATAGACTAAATGGAAAATAACATCAGATATATTAATAAAATAGCTGTCCCAGTAATATGTTATTGTAATATTCCCCAACTGAGCTAAACAAGCTATCAACATAAGGCAGTGTATAGAGTACACTATAGATGTCTCACATATATTTGTTCATTTATTTGTAACACTATATTTCTCCAAAATTCAAGCTGCTGTAATCCGTGTGCAACTAGCAAAAAAAAAATGCTGTGAATTGTCCAAATATGGGTTAACAATATTTATTAAAGAACGTTGGAATATTAACATGTGTTGAAACTAGATCATAAAGAAAATGAATAAGCAGCCAGGAAAATTATAAAGAGGCTACAATCTATGACCGAATGTGTCCTAACATATATTTTACAGTAAATAAATGCATGTCATTTAGCTGAGCATAACTATTAGAGCTCAGAGTATTCTTTTTAGCTCATCTCTTTTTTACACATACATACAGACAGGCAAGCAAACATACATATGTATATATATATATATATATATATATATATATATATATATATATATATATATATATGTGTGTGTGTGTGTGTGTGTGTGTGTGTGTGTGTGTGTGTGTGTGTGTGTGTGTGTGTGTCTGTGTATATATATATATATATTTGAAATATCTCAATTGTTATTGTTTATGTATAAGAACGGTAGTTCTTTGTGAGCTATGAAAGTTAGAATCATCATTTGAACCTGATGAAGAATATAGACGTAAAAATACCTGTTCCACACCTTGATGAAGTCATTGTTTCTTTGTTTAGGCTCGGTATGCTTTCACGTAAAACATAATCAAACTATCTTCAGTGCATTAGATACTTAAGACTTCATAGGTAAGCACATAACCATTTAGATTATTGTGAGAAACTTGTGGTCGATTACACGGAGTATTACATTGATTCATGTTATATTAAGCGTGGAAGGTGAAAAGACGAATGACGTAGAGCAGAGGAAATGATAATATATACGGCAAAATATTTTGTTGATGATAACATTGAAGAAATATGATACGTGATAAACTTGTGCAATAGGACCCTTGTTGATACCAGATAAACCTGTGCAATAGTTGCCCTCAATCTAGCGTAAACTTAGAATTCCGATATTATAATAATCTCTTATTCTTATTGGTTTCAAATTTTCGCATAAGGTTAGCAAATCGATGAGAGGGTTAAGTCGATTACAGCCAGCTGAGTAGTCAACTGGTACTTATTTTATCGAATTCGAAAGAATAAAAGACAACGTCGATCACGGCGGAATTTGATCTCAAAACGTAAAGACGGACGTAATACCACTTAATATTCTGCCGGACATGCTAACGTTTCTGCCAGCTATCTGCCTTCATCGTATGTTCTTTTTGAAAGTATTAAATGATTTTTCCACATAATCTGTTATAACAGCACTATGCTATACTCAACGAACAAGTTTTAGGAAGTTACTGTATCATATTTTTGAATGGACACATCTAGAGGAAGTATAGTGATTTCATAGGAATTACACTGGCGACATGTTGTTGTTCATATCTGCGTCCAAAAACATTTCCTGTTCTATCAAACTTTGTCAGTTGATTCGTTACACTGTGTACTTGTACATTTGGCGGCTCACTAAGAATTAAAAACGAAATTAACTTTACAGACTATGACCAGTTTGGAACTTATAGCAAAATATCACGAACTTTGTGATATTCCACATCATTTAATGGCATTATCACCAAACTGAATATGACTTCTATACACCCACACTACTGAAAAGTAAATTGATTTATACAATAAAGAAGAACTACATCATTTATATGTCAAACGGAATAAATACGAAGTCTGCCACACCTCAGTATCTCAGATTCCATAATATAGACGTTAGATACAAAGGTAGAAAAACAATTAACAATAATTCCATTAGCAGATCAAGGCACAACATCAGTGTGCACAAAGTTAATCATAATTATTAAATCAGCGAAAATTTCATATTTATGTATTATGTATTTGTGCTACCATATGTCACCAGATGTATGTTCACAATGGTGACGAGTTAGTTACAATATATTTATACTAACAAATATATCCTAATCCATGATGAAATCACAAAAGTACAAAAATCAAATGTTTATTATTAAGTTATGCATACATAATTTCTTAAATTGGTCGCAACAATATGAGTTGAATTTGAAATAAGTCACATATTATTCCTTATCCTCTTTTACTGTTTTACAAAACATGGTCTTGATTGTGGAGTAGCTCATAAGAGACTTATTTCATTATATTGATGCCACTAATTATTTAATCTAATATTTGTTTCGTTGATAGCCTTCTATATCCATTGAATAACCAAATTACAGTCTTTGATTAAACATTGCTTCATACAAACACAAATGCAAATACACACTCATACATATGTACGTAGACATCTTAGTTTGTATATTAATGTCGTGATATCGACCAAACTATGGCAAGTTGTCATACATCACTGGTCAAATTGCGCTTCGCATTGTTTTACCTTTCAAAAGCGAAATGAATAATTTTGCTCAAGAGCAAAACGCGCCGCCCGGTCTGGTGATCTAACGCACGATCATGAGTGAAACACCCTAACCACAGGGCCACGTGCATTGACATGTGTATGTGTGCGTATATATATATATATATATATATATATATATATATATATATATATATATATATATATATATATATATATATATATATATATATATATATATATATATATATATATATATATATATATATATATATATATATATATATATATATATATATATATATATATATATATATATATACAGACACACAACTATTTATATATGTATGTTTTTATATTTATTTATTGCTTTAATGAAAAAAATGAAATTATGTACATTGCATAAAGCCAATGCAGTGTTAATATACTCGACTGTATGAAGGTTGGCTGCGAACATAAAAATAACCAGTCCTGAGCCAAACACACCTAGAGGAGAAAACCGGAATGAGAAAATTATGACATACCCTAGAATTGCAGCAGGTTGATATACGTGGATGCAAGCTCCAACAAACTGATTCACTGGTTACACACACACACACGCATCTATATATATATATATATATATATATATATATATATATATATATATATATATATATATATATATATATATATATATAGTCAATCCAAACATGAACAAGCAAGAATAGACAACAACGCGAGGACGGGTAATAAGTACAGTCTTATTGGACGCTCAGGGAAGGAAAGAAAAGATAGAGGACTTCATGTTTCGAGCGGAGCTCTTCATCAGAAATATAGAAAAAGTCCAAAGAAGGGAAGACGGAGAAATAAAATCACCAACGATACACACGCCGTCACATAGACGTAGGAGTGGCTGTGTGGTAAGTAGCTTGCTTACCAACCACATCGTTCCGGGTTCATTCCCACTGCGTGGCACCTTGGGCAAGTGTCTTCTACTATAGCCTCGTGCGCACCAAAGCCTTGTGAGTAGATTTGGTAGACGGAAACTGAAAGAAGCCCGCCGTATATATATATATATATGTTTGTGTGTCTGTGTTTGTCCCCCCCCCCAACATCGCTTGAGAACCGATGCTGGTGTGTTTACGTCCCCGTAACTAGAGGTTCGGCAAAGGACACCGATAGAATAAGTACTAGGCTTACTAAGAATAAGTCCTAGGTTCGATTTGCTCGACTAAAGGTGGTGCTCCAGCATGGCCACAGTCAAATGACTGAAACAAGTAAAAGAGTAAAGATTAATATTGAAATGTCCCGGAGGGAATGGGTGAATAAAAAGTTCTTTCCACACAGGAGAATGCAAGAGAAGGAGGTATGTATGTGTACGTGTGGGTATGTGCGTGCGCGCAGGTCTGTGTATGTGTGTGTGTGTGTGTGCAATGGTAAGACGTGTATGTGCATGTGTGTGGTTGTGGCTGTCTTAGTAACGTTTAAGGTCATAGGAAGAATTTATAATAAGAATTTTGGTTGGAGTGGCTGTCTGTTGTGTGTCTACCTACACATGTGCGTAGGAGAATGGTCAGTAGAAAGGTACTGGGACTTTGAAGTATGTGTGTGAGCGTGTATATATGTATGTAGTGTGTTATGTTAGCAGTGTGTGTTTATGTATGTGTGTGTACGTGTGGGTATGTGGGTACGCTTAAAGTTGTGCCTGTGGAGTAATTGTACATTACTCTGTGTGTATGCGTGTGTGTGCTTATACATACATACATTCATTCATACATACATGCATACATACATATATACATACACACATACATACATACATACATATAATTCATAACGAAAAGGAGAGTGGAGATTTATTCACATGACAAACTATTTTTATAAAAATGCTATCTACAGCATATATAACTCAAAACTACGTAATGGACAGTTGTTGATAGCTGACGTCCCTACCAATTTGTGAGATATCCGACAGGATAACTTCTTTTCTTATAATCTCTCACTTCACCTCTCGGTCTCTCTCTCTCTCTCTCTCTCTCTCTCTCTCTCTCACACACACACACACACACATATATATATATGGGTGTTTGCGTGTATACAAGTGATAATGCATCATAAAATGTAGAATTATAAATACAAAGCGAATGTACACGAAACACGATCATTGCTGGAAATAGCAGCCAGTAAGTTATCGGTGCTATGTAGAGCTTCAGTGAATATTCACAGGCAGAGGTGTTTGCAAGCAGTGAATATAGGAAAACTCTGTCTTAAATCTACGAAGACCGTTACAGCAATGAACGATAATTCAACAGTGCAGTTTCAAACTTTTCCTATCACGTGCGTAGACACGAATCCGATTGGTCCTCTTAAGTTGAATGTACTGTTAACGAACGCAATTTCAAAATATTCACTACATCTCTGCATGTTTACACGGTTGAAAACCCCTGTGAAAATTCGACCCAAGATCAGGGAAAAGATATGCAAGAGATATAAATATTATTAAAAATAATATCATTGCTATCCAAGCGCCACTATAGCTGGCCAACTGCTGTTTCTGTCAATGATCATACTCCGTGTACATTCGTTCTGAGTATGTGTGTGTGTGTGTGTGTGTGTGTGTGTGTGTGTGTGTGTGTGTGTGTGTGTGTGTGTGTGTTTATGCATGTATGTATGTCCGTGTGTATCTATGTTTGTATAAAGGAAACAAAATACAAAAAACAGTACACAATGCTATTAGGTTGGCGCTGAAAGGAGAATAAGGAGAGTTATAAAATACAGGAGTACGTCAGTTTTCGAACAACTCTGATCACGATTTATTCGTGCTTTATATACCTATATAAAGCTCGATTTATTCGTGAATCAGTGGCGTTCGTAAAACGAGGTACTACTGAATTACGTGTTAGAGATATACCTTCTTTAGATACCGTACAAGGAACTTGGAAGTGATGGTGGAAGGAAGAAGATGAAGACAAGAAGCGAACTAGGAACAATTGTATATTAAGATACCTTTGAACGTGAAAATATAAACAATTATAAATAAGGGCAAAAGAAAAACATTTCTACGCCAATATGCTGATAAATAGACTTTAGACGTCTAACCACATACAATATTGTATGTAGTTAGGCGCTCTAAAGTCTATTTTTCAAAAATATGTATAAATATTTTTCAAAAATATGTATAAATATTTCAGATAAGTAATGCATGCTTTCCGTTTACCAATGTATCCCCAAACAAGTTTCTCTATATTACTTATTGTTCTAGTTACATGAAATCTGTCTGAATAAATTTGTGGTAAATAAATTTTCGAAGCGAACCAAGTAAAAGAGAAATGAACATAACTCTTATTTATTAGCATATAACATTGTAAATTCCTTGCATAAGTGAAATTATATAATCTTATTTTCTATAAACCATAAATTTCATAAACACTCAATATTTTCCATTCAGGAAACCCACACACAATACCTGCCATCAAATAATATGGAAGAAATTATGGTGTAGAAATTAAATTTCTTTCATTCGAGTATATTAATTTTTTTCTCCTACATTTGTCCTGTAATTAAATCTATTATACTATATTATTCATCTCCGATAATATACTTCTATCCATTGATTTGGATGCTTGTGGATTCATACAACGGCTTCATCTATATTATGAACGTTAGGGTTAATCAATATATGCATTTGGCAATGCAGAGGTGTACATGACGCTTTATATAATGTTATATATGTTGGCAGGAATTGTTGAAAAATATAATATAAACTTTGAACCGGCTGCGGAAGTATTTCTGTACATTAGCAATGAGTAATCAATGTAGATTCGATTATCAAATGCCATCTTATTTCTTTTTAATAATACATTCGCTAGCTTCAGCATAGAAAGTGTCCAAGAGTGAAGCATTTTGTAATGCGTTCCTATTCTACAAGCTCCTTAAAATATTTCTTTCTAATTTCCATAATATGCTGTGCATAATGAACTATAGCCGTTCTCAAAACGTTATACGTGACCAGACCAAATTTAGTATTACTTCACTAGCAGTGTGTGTGTGTATATATATATATATATATATATATATACACACATATATATATACACAGGTACGCACGCACGCGCGCGCACACACATATTCTCTTATTCTATTACTTATGACAGTCATTTGACGGCAGCCATGCTGGAGTGCCGCCTTTAGTCGAACAAATCGAATCTAGGACTTACTCGTTGTAAGCCTGGTACTTCTATCTGTTTCGTTTGCCGAACAGTAAGTTCTTAGGACGTAGTTAGACCAACATCGGTTGTCAAGCACAGACAGAAATAGATACATATATATATATATATATGTGTGTGTGTGTGTGTGTGTGTGTGTGTGTGTGTGTGTGTGTGTGTGTGTGTGCGTGTGTGTGTGTGTGTGTGTGTAGGACGGGCCTCTTTCAGTTTACATCTACCAAACCCACTTCCAAGGTTTTGGTCGACCCGAGGCTAGAGTAAAAGACACTTGCCGAAGGTGCCAGGCAGGGGGATTGAAGCCGGAACCATGTGGTTGAGAAGCAAACTTCTTCCCACACAGCCACTTCTGCACCTATATATACACATATCTTTTAAATTTGCTTCCGGGAAACGTTTTCAGTATGCAAATAAAGCACCTATTCCAGTATGCCTCCCACAGCTTAATGATGCTGAGTGGTAAACCAATTTTTGAGGGCTGAAATGAGTCGTACCGATGTAATGTAGGGGCAATGAACTCTAGCAGGTGATGGCTGTAGTGACTCTACCTACTGAACTGTTTGCTTCAGACACCAATGAAGATAGTCATGATCGAACAAAGCTATGTATTATCCATCCTTGACAGCTGCAGACTGAATTGCAAAATAAGACCAACATCACCATACACACCTCTAACCTCATAAAATACAATACCCACATAACTCAATCAAACATCCCACTGGTTGAAAAGGATAAACAACCCTCAGCTAAGCACCCATTAATGTTATATTGCCTGAGGAAATGAATCTGCGCATGGATACTACAGACTACATTGTAATCAGCCCTGGAATACGGACTGTGATTTTAAGACACATGCAAGTCGTAGAAACGTGTAGCGATGCATTAAAATGACTATAGATACCATCCAGGGATTATTGTTATCATCACTATGTGTGTGTATGTGTGTATGTATGTATGTGCGTGTATGTATATATATATATATATATATATATGTATATATATATATATATATATATATATAATCAATAACAGGCTTAATTTATTAAACAAAATTCAACAAATTTCATCAAATGAATGAAATGAAGCAGTTGGATGTTAAAATGGATTATGCTTTTATTTCATGTTCCCAGGCATTTGTTTCCGACAAGAGGATTTGCTTCTTATAAAAAACATAATATTTTCGCCATAAACTAAATATATCATTTGTTTTTTAAAAAAATTCGACTCATAATATAACTCATTTCTACATTGTTTTATTCTATGACAATCACGTTAATGGTTCCGTTTTAATACGTCTTTACTCGAGTTTGTACGTATTTCGTAAGGTTCATTTTTAAAAATTTATCTAGCTAAATAATTAAAGACAAATGTTATTAATTCCATTAGAATGATTATAAGTAAAAACTTTAAAAATACTAGATATGTAAAAATATTTAATGGCAAACATATAAGATTCAGATTTTCTGTTTGTCCCAACATTTTTAGGATAATCACTTCGTTTAATATTAGAAAACTCGATTTAATCTATGAAAATTAAAAAAAAAACACAAATATATAGTAAAGCACACAACAGACAACTAGAACAAAATAGTATGAATAAGAATTTTAACAATAAAAATACCTTTACAGACATTCATTTATATAAATCTACGAAGCATAATAATATTTCTTTATGTAGACAAAATATAAACTGTAATTTCAGAGACCCAGGTAGATGCTAGTTGGACAGAGATTGCAGAAGAAAAGTTGTAGTATACCAGGCAACAATAATCACACAAGATATGGACAAGATTTGTTATATTGGATCTAAGAAGAATTGGGTTAAATTACGAATAGTGAATCATGAATCGACTTTTAAGGTTCCAAGAAAATTTGGCATTTGAAGACCTACACAATCAAATGGAATATTTAAGCACATGCACCTAGTTACAAAATTAACAATAAATTCTCTTTATTATGCTTAGAGGAAAATTATAAAATAATGCAAAGAAAAGGGAACCCGGTTAACATGAGAAATGAAATAGTTTTTCTTGTAGGCATATAAGTAGGTACTTTTTATTAAACTGAAGTGACTTATACATGAGATTTGATGTCACACATCATCATCATTTTTAAAAACATGTATTTTAAAATAATATAACCATATATTTTAAAATGATATAACCATATTTTTTAAACTATAGATATAAAATCGCATTATATATTAATTACTAAATTGAACTATACAATTGAAGAATTCTAACATATAAATCTATAATAGCTCAAAAGACAAAATTACCAAATTAAATTATTGCCAAATTAAATGACTGCACATATAATAACCTATATGGACCCATTAGATAATTAAAAAAAACTGTATATTCTTGTTTATATATGAAATACCTATAGATAATACGTAAATGATCATATTCATCTTAGAATGTATATATTTTTTAATGCATGCATATGTATGCGTAAATGTGTGTATATATATACATATGTGTGTTTATAAGTATACTTTAGAATATAGGTTTCTGTATTATTATTTTTGCAAACTAGTAATTTTTTCTCGGTTCATCCATAGGCAGGAAAGTTAATAGCCCCTTGTAAATTTTATAGAATTTATTTTAATTACATTATAGAATATTTAAGATGCATATGCCTTTATTATTATATATCTAACTTCTGTATCTATTTACTGGTATTTCGATGTGCATGGAATATATGTATCTGTATGCGAATATATGTCGAGGTATGTAAATATGCGTTTTTTTCGATTTTAATGTACGTGTATATAGATGTCTATGTATATATATATATATATATATATATATATATATATATATATATATATGTATATATATATATATATATATATATATATATATACATACATCTATATATATATATATATATATATATATATATATATAATATGTGTGTATATGTATTTATATATGTATGTATGCATGTACGTATGTAATTTTGTATGTGGGTGTATGTATATTTACAAATGTATATGAACAAGTATTACGTGTGTGTATGTAAGTATATACAAAGAGATTCTATATTAATCAGATTTGATATATTTCTATAAGTACGTATATGGGTGTGTGTGTGTGTGTGTGTATTGTGTATATATATATATATATATATATATATATATATATATACGTATATATCTGGAATACATTATTAGTACTTGAAATAGACATATTGCGTTTCCAGAGTAATTTTTATCATAGACCCTTTTTATCGTACTTTTTCTTTTTATGTACACACACACACACACGCACACACACACACACGCACGCACACACACACACACACACACACATACACACACACACACACACTCATATATATATATATATATATATATATATATATATATATATATATATATATATATATATATATATATATATATATATATATGTATGTATGTATGCATTTAAAAGAAAAATGTAGCTAGGATTTAAGGATTTTCAAATGTTTTCTCATTGATTTCAAATATATACCATTTGCTGTTTTAGATTTTCCCCTTATGTAAAATATAACAATATTTTAGACATAAACTAAATTTAGCGAGGAAATAATCATCTATCTAAAAATATTTTCTTCAACACGTAATATAGCTCAATTCCACATTTATCATATCTTATGACAATCACATAACCTGTTCCCTTTCAATACATCATTACTCAAGTTTGTACGTATTTCGTAACGTTCATTTATTAAAAATTCATCTAGCTGTCTTTAGATAACTAAAGCGACATATACTAACTATATTGTCTACTGATTATTGACTTACATGTAATACTTAAATCATAAACTATATAGACTATTAATCAATCTCACATATTAATACTAGCTTCCTATTTACTTAAAAACATAGTAGAAATGGCAGATGACGATTAACAAACTTTTAAATATGAATTTCAAATAACATATAGCTCCTTGTTTGGTATTCCGGAACGTGTATACACATGCATGACCAATATTTTCGATGGGGAGATTTTATTTAAATAAATATATATACAGGATTTAATAGTGAAGAAGTAAAAAAAAAGCAGCCACGTCCTTTAATGTTTTAGTCTCGATTCAAATAATTGTGAGTGGAAGAATGAATATACAAATACCTAAATAATAATGGTAACTAAGACAAAACTTTATGTATATTTTAAAATGTTCATGTTACTTGAAATCTCACCTACTGCAGGGTACAAATTGGACCTTTATCATGTTCTCTTTATGGAAATCTTGGTCCTTTTGGCTGAACAACTGTCTGAGAATACGTAATAAAAGCATATTCCATTTTAACATCCTATCTGCTTCGTTTTATTTATTTGATGATATTTATTGAATTTTGTTTAATAAATTAAGTTTGGTATTGATTATTTCTTTACATACTTTCTTACCTATACGATTTAAAAATTCGTAAATAACATATGAGGTAAAGACATTAGAAATGTATGAAAAAAATTCCTCTTAAAGGAAGAAGATAAATTCATCCGGATAAATATGTGCCTGTGTATGTATATGTATGTGTGTATGTATGTATGTATGTATGTATGTATGTATGTATGTATGTATGTATGCATGCATGTATGCATGTATGTATATATATATATATATATATATATATATATATATATATATATACAGAGAGAGAGAGAGAGAGAGAGAAAGAAAGACAGAGAGGGTTATGTTATATTCCGTTAAGAGTATATTAGCGTACAGTATAAAGCTCGTCCACCAAACAAGCGCTCCCACACACACAAACACACATATATACAGAATAAATACATACATACGTACACGAACCCATACAAACATACATACGTACATACATACATACATGCATACGTATGTGCAAGCAGAAGCACACACGCACGTTGACGTACACACACAAGCTCGCAACAGGATCTCAAACAGACAAATGGAACGCAGCTCCGATAACAGTTACAGTCGCCATGTATGTGTATGTATGTACGTATGTATGTACATGTATGTATATTGCCATATATCAAACACCCTATTTCAAAGACACACATGGAACCATTTACATTTGCGTAATGCATTTTTCCAACGCTTTATGAATTATGCAGCTGTATAGTGTGATCCGATGAACTAGTAACAGCTATTTTCATCATTGCGAGTAACTTCATAGGGGTCCACACGTTCATAAAATAGGTACCAAACTAAATACTGAGTTAAATTCAATCCCCTCTTAATGCAAATGAAGATACATGTCATTGAATAAATTTTCAGACAAATGAAGTACAATTTTGTCTCATGTTGTATTTCCATGTCTCACAATTCTCTATTCACTTTATCCATCAAACAGAAACCTTATCCCTAACTAGGTGGCGAATGTTGCTCAGAGAATTACTTTCGATATTTCATTCAACGAGTAACTTCAGTTATCTATTGGCAAATTTGCACTAAAACTATATCACTTAAGAAATTTAATAGAAGCTGAACTTTGCAATTACCACTTTCTGATATGGAGTGATATTAGAAAAGAATTCACAATATTCACTGCATTTCCAATATTGGACATACATATATCTTAATTACGTTATTCATTGCAGTTTTCTATTTGTCAGCATAGGTAACTACAAAATAGAATATAACTTTGATATATTAGATTAAACAATCATTGTCTTTCATTCATGATAAAATTGGAAACGTTTTAACATTCTCTTTCCCTACTCACTAGAAATGACAATCGAAACATATGCAACAATAAATCTATTGTGAAATTGGATTGGAGTATACGTGGAATTGGATTATATCATGAAATGTGTTAGACTGAAATTATAATTTATATCAGTTTCAGAAATCAGAGTGAATTATGAAGAATAAATAAGTTTCTTTCATTCTGCTGCAGTGTTTTGTTATAAAGGCTAAATAATTATCTGTTTCTAAAAGCTTAGTCGACACATGGCTATCGAATTTAGCCGTGTTGTGTAAAGATGCTGTTAGTATATTTTGCTCTGTTGCGTTCATTCGAATAAAGATGTGATATCAGGACCTCATACCACCGTATGCACTAGATTGCAAAAGTAGATTAAACCAATTGGACAATTCATAATACATATATTTGGATATGTTTTAACTAAATACAACACATCACCTTTTATTCACCCGCCAACCACATGTAAATGTCTTCAACTACATCGGCCTCCAGTGACTTCAATGTCCACAACTCTTCTTGTCACTGACACCCATTACAGATTTTGCCGATGGTACACTAAGAAAATTTCCATTTAGAGTTAGGCCTTTTAAAATAGAAACTAAAATAAACTCATGCAAATTAATATAAACGTAAAGCAAGTTAATTCGAAACAATCTTAAGTAATTTCTGCACAAATTAATTCATTTTACTTTTACTAATTGAATAACTCCATTTTTGATTACTTTATCTCAATTAATTATATTACAAATTTAGCTAGCATAATTATGCAATAATTATGAAAATATATTGCATGATTTATAGAAATACACTGCTTTGGAAATGCGTAATGAGGTAACGATTTCTATAAATGCATATACGTCGATGACATATGGTATTTTATAGTTTGTGATGAACACATATTTAATTAGAATGTTCTTAATATTCTTCATAGGTAAATGTCAGTCGTTTAAATACCGAGGTTCGATGTTCTTGACTATGTTTTAGAGTTACACGAGGAAAATATTAACCACGACTTTATGTTGTTGGGCCTGAAAACACAAATTTCATGTTTGATTCTTGGACCAAGACATTACACGTCTTTTCTGGATACTAAGCTGAAACTGAATACAAGCCTAGTGTTAGTGAAACCATTCACTGTTTGGGTTAGAGTTGACTAAAGCTTAAAACATCTGGTGATGAATTGATAGACAAATAACAAAAGTATGGAAAGCATGCTACATCCTACCTATTTATACTAGTTTAGGGAAGGCAGTCAGGGTTTGGTTTATGTTATTTTTTTCTTTCTTAACACTATGCGCTGCTACGTTAGATTCTCAATTTTCTCTCTCAGTTACAAATTTTCAACTGCAACTTTCTTTTAGCCTATCCGCGCTTCTTTCTGTTGGACAGCTCGTTGTATACTCATGCGTTAGCTTGAAGCGGGTTAACTTTCATGTATAAATAAAAAGAAAGGCCTCGTTAGTCTAATTTAAATGAAGAAATAGATTTGCAGGATATCAGTTCAGGTTCAAAGAATTCATAACATAATCATCTACCACGTATTATCAAAATCAACTATTGAATTTAGACGGGGATTTTTACCATTTGGTTCGATGTTAATTCAATATATTTTCAGACTATATTGATTTTATGTTGATTTTATGTTCATATATGTGACTCACTAGAGTTACTTTCTAAATAAATTTCGAGTTCATTTCAATTTAACACGAGATTATTCTAATTCGTGCATGAAAAAATATGTATGTTCCTACTATACAGTTATCACAATGCAATGCACACTGATTAATACCATCACTGCTTGCATCGAAGCACGCACTCGGCTAGAAGACGAAATACTGACACTCACCTCGAAGCCAAAGATTCATCTCAGCGCTGCTGCTTTATTAGATGCTGTGTACTGTCAGATGCTCTTACTCTCTTTTCTCTTTCCTTTCTTAACATGGGTGAGTGCGTGGGTGCGTATGTCCGTGCGTGTGAGTATGTTTGTGTGTTGTATGTGTGTGTATTACTATAGTATATTATATATATATATATATATATATATATATATATATATATTAGAAAAAAATTAAGGTACTCAGAAATCTGGATGTTTGTACATTTACAGATTTTTTATTAATGTCACATGTTTTATAAATTAAATAAAGCGCTTTTCACCTAATCGTGTAAGATTTTCAAAACAATTTGAAAATCCTACACGATTAGGTGAAAAGCGGTTTATTTAATTTATAAAACATGTGACATTAATAAAAAATCTGTAAATGTACAAACATCCAGATTTCTGAGTACCTTAATTTTTTTCTATATAATTTCTGTACATCACCTCCAAACCTTCCAATATATATATATATATATATATATATATATATATATATATATATATATATATATATATATATATATATATATTGAGACAATATGACGACAAAAAACAGTCCACCATACTCTACCAACATACCGAGGACCAGCATGGAGGCAATGTGGATCACCTTGACAACCGCTTCTTACCCAAGCACCCAAAGGACCCAACACTCTGAAAAATACAGGAGTACGTCCTCATAAATGAAACTTCCCCAATAATAAATAGGAAATATACATGGAAATATACATAGTAGATATCATATCCCCATACCCACAGTTTACACAGGTAGTGTAGAATAGTTAGCGGGCTGTTATGTAGATAGATGTGTGCATGTGTGTGTGTGGGGGGTGCATGTATATATATGTATATGCACATGTATGTAAGCATATGGATATGAAAGTAAACAGATCAACATACAGACGGATAGGTACATAGGTGATATGAACAGACAAACACACATACGCATACATACACAAATGAAGACGGAAACACATGACCATATATACACTCACACTTTACTTCACAAAAGGACACATATGGAGATACACATTCATACATAGAAACACGGTACATAGTTGCAAAACACTCACACAACATGCAAACACATGAATATGCAGAATACAAACATACAAATGCACACACACATATATATACATATGCACACGCACATACATGCATACACACACATACATATATACATGCTTACATACATACATGAATGTGCATGCACGCACACACTAAACCCACACACATGCGCACAAACAAAAAGAATGTAGTGTGAATAACGGATAGATCAAAACTATTGAAACGGATGCAAGACGCAACGAAAATTGTAGCAAAATAATAAAAAAAGAAATAAGTGGAAGTTTTACCGGCGTGTTAAATTATGAGGCACTAAAAGAGATACATTACATAGACAAACACACACACACACACACACACACACACACACATTTATTTAAATATACTAGCAACTCAGCCCATCTATGATGGAGGCATAAAATGAGGGAGGGATTTCATAACAGCAGTATGTGTTGAAAAATCTGTAAATGGATTTTGATATCAATAATAATTACAAAACGCCTTTGTAGACGATGTTTTGTGTGTAGTCGACACTAATTTTCAAACTACTGTAGTCCGTTGCTCTGCTCTTAGCGACTATAACTGGCCGTGTTAAAACATCGGAGTGGGTAAAAATACACCTACACGATCTAAAGTCTGGACCTGTGTCTTGTTTGCTGTGAATGAGAATACCAGTTTTATAGGAAACTGCACTTCTCCTGATTTTTGGCTAGCTAGAGTGTTCCTTATCGGTTAAGAAGCGCTCACTTAAGGATTTGTGCGTGTTACTAGGCAAGCTAAAGTGCCCAGCTCTGTTTCGAAGCTCTCACATGAGGTTTACACTGTGATATTTGGCGAGCTAGCGTATCCCTGCTCCGTTCCGATGCTCTCACTTCTGTATCACGGTGACTTCTATGAGTTTCGTATCCTAATTCTGTTGGGTTTGTCTGGATTCACTGTTAGATTCTCTCTTATGTTTTATATCGTCTGCTTTCCTGATAATCCTACCAATCGCTGATTTCCGTTTCCAGGTCATAATGGCGTGGAATGAAGGAAAATTTAAGAACGCATTAAACAGCTTTATGCATACAATCGTTATTGACAAAGTTCGTAGTAGTCATACACCTATTAAAGATAAGCCAAAGCCATCACAGTCATTCGTTAATAAGGCATATCCTAAACTAAAATTTTCTTATGTGGTGTAATTTGGTGGAAAAGAAAGTTGATTTACCTTCCTTTGCTTCTTTTATTAAGAGCTATCTCCCTTTAAAACTTATTTACGTTTTTTACGCTTGTAATCTTTATCTAATTTTTTGTAAGCCCGTAAACTGAACAATTACCCTCAATAGCCACTAAAGAATCATACTTTTTCAAGTTTTATTTTTTCGCTAAAGACCTGCCTGATTACCTCCTTGGTAATCCCGAAAAACATCGTGACCATTGGTCCACTAGTTTCACTGTGAAGAAAGTACAGACTGACAGACGTACATAACGCCCATTATAGTATGATGTGTGTGTGTGTGCGTGTGTGAGTGTGTGTGTGTGCGTGTGTGTGTGTCTGTGTGTGTGTGTGTGTGTGTGTGTGCGTGCGTGTGTGTGTGTGTGTGTGTGTGTGTGAGTAAATGCATAAAAATATATGCATATATTTATATTCAGATATGTGAAGTTATCAAAATATGAACTGCAATTCCAATAAATAGGAAAACATCTATGGCAGTGCCAATAAGCTACATACATGCTACATAGTTCGTTTAATATTTTGAGGCGGCGAACTGGTAGAAACGTTAGCACGCCGTGCGAATTGCTTAGCAATATTTTGTCTGTCTTTACGTTCTGAATTCAAATTCCACCGAGGTCGACTTTGCTTTTCATTCTTTTGGGGTCGATAAAGTAAGTACCAGGTGCGTACTAGGGTCGGTCAAATCGACTGACCCTGTACCTAAAAACTTCGTGCCTTGTACGTAGAGTAGAAAAGAATATTTTGGGAAATATTCCACCAAGGTTGGCGTCTTTAAACATTTCGAAATCGATTAAATAAGTACCACTTGAGTATTAGGAGTGACGTAATTGACTTGACCCCTACCACGATGTTGCTAACCAAGTGCCAAAAATTAAAACAAGTATTTTGGGAAAATTTCCTTTATGAAACGTATGGTAGAAAATAATCCAAACGTTACAAGCCTGTATTTTTCAATATCTTTACACATTCCAATGCTTCATGGAAATTATAGTGCTTTTATAAATGTATATGGATATGTCATACACCAGACATTTGGTAAAAATAGAAACATTACGTCGGAATACAGCAAAGAATCAACTTCATGCAATACATTTATATGGAGATAGTGAATGCCACCACAACACTAAATTGTCAGAGGCTACATCATTAGTTGAAAGTGTATTTGTCTTCTGGTCCCGACAGAAGACCCTAGAGAAAAAACTTCACAGAATTACCAACATAATCCGCAAATTTGATTGGTAAATTTGTAAACTTCAGGTATCCATTGTTACATTATGAAGGCTAGTAAAATGAATGATTAACCTGCCAGATTCTCTTTTAGGGTCATAATTTATTTACAACGAGGAACAAACACAAAACATTCAAGAGGATAATGGTTGCATACTATATAAAATTCATTACAAAACTAGAAGTTGAATAACAGAAGCCATATTCATAGTGTAATGCAATGGCAACATATGCTCGCTGTAATACACACATCAAAAATAACAGGTAACAGGCATGAAAGCTTAATGCTCTCCATATCAGGCATTAAAACCTAATGCTCCCCATCGAAGAAAGGTTGACTTAATCCTGATAAATTAACATGTGGTTGATTACGTGCTAGCGTTCTAAGAACCTTTGTGAGTGAAAGTCTATTCGTCAAGTATAGAAGAAGCGATACAGACGTCAAATATATTGCATTTCCTTACAAAAGAATATGACGGTTAAAATCTGTCGACATTGAAACTAGATTTAGAAATTAGATTTATATAATATATTTTGTTCCAATAGTTGCACTGAAAGTTTCAAACACTGTCGAAGAGCTAAGACAGTTAAAGACGAAGTGGCTAATAGATCCACATACACATACGCGATTTATCATTGCGTGTATGTATGTGTGTGTGTGCGAGTGTTTATGAGTGTGTGCGTGTTGGTATGTGGGTGTAGGTGCGGGTGAGTGTGTTTGTATGGAGGGTGTAAGATTCGGATTAGCAATAAGTTTGATGTCATTAGAACTGTTCAGAATATCCACAGGAAAACTTCCAGAAGACCACGGACGTCAGCGAATACAGCAAAGCAAGAAATGGAAGTAGAAATATATTGCTAGGATTCAATAAAATCAATGAGTTATTCGAGTTGAGAGAGGAGAGTTTCAAAATGAAGCGCTCATTGTATTCTGAAGCACTGCTATTCGAAAAGTTACTTTCCAAATATAAGCCTTACTCTCAACAAAGACGATCCGGACCGACGTGTAGGTTTCTGCCAGTCGGACTTCGGAAGATGTGTACAAGATGCATACTTTCCAACTACGAGTGTTTGAAGTGATGAGGTTATATTTAAACTAAATGGTTCAATTATTCTACACAATTACACCTACTCGGGACATATTTCGGTGGAACATCGTGTTCATTTACCGGAGTTACAATATAGCGCAGCGTATACGATTATTTTATTTTATGATCATTTATATTCAGTTAGACGACAAGGTTCCGACACAAAATTCATTGAAAGGTATTAACAATAGGCCCTTTAATGAGTTTTGTATCGGAACCCTGTCGTTTAACTAAATATAGATTAAAATAAAATATCCTTATCTCATTCATAACATGTTAAAAGATAAAACATAATGACACCCTTTTCCTTATCTCTCCATTCTTCAGCATTTCGCTCTACTATAATCTCCTTCCGCTACCTCACCCTCTCCAGTCACGTAAAGATTTCCTCTTTATAAGCTACATACCAGAGTATTTTATTCACACTCTGACAGAAGTTTTGATGGGTAGGGTTAAAAAAAAAACGGTATTTTTGCTTTGGAATTCAGAAAGAAAACGCTAGAATAAGTATTAAAAATGTGTGATATACCTAAGTAAAATATAGACTGGTAATCCAGTAGGGAGGCAGTTAAGTAAATAAAACATGAAAAGTATTTTTTAAAATGGCCTATAAACCAACGTAGAGGTCATAGATAAAGTTGTTAATAGCATATATTATAGGACCATTTGTGATAACACCAAATTACCATCATGAACATAAATTTCGTTAAACAAATTGCAGCAGAGCAATTCAGCCGGAATGGGCTTCCGGACGTTTGCAACTCGTTCCCCTGTATTTTTGAACGCCGACGAGGAAGACCTTTCTATTTCAAGTTTATTTATTGATTTATCCTCAGATATTTTTCACGTCAAATTTCATTTCCGCTGCAAATACTCTCTTCAATATTGTGGGCATTACACATCATATTTCACGTCCTCTATAAACTGTAGCTCAAGCCGTATATTGTAAGGAAGGAATCGATAATACACCAGAGTTATGAACACATGTTTTGTAATCCAACATAGAAACTAGCTGGTAAAAATTAAATGGAAGGGTAATATTTTGGGTGCTTCAGTATTAAACGAATCAATATGTATATGCCATATAGTCAATTTTACACTGCAGAATTATCCTATTTTGTGAATACTTCTAATGAAGAACAAGAGGTTGAAGCGAATGATGTCGTACTTGACATTTTGATTACCTCAGCTCTGCACTAAAGCATCTCTCCTTTAGAACAATATTCGTTAATATGATTATCAGATCTCTGTTGGTGAAAATAAAGGATGCTTTTACAAAGTATTATATAATATTGATTTCCTTTGATGCACACACTTTTATAACTTGAGTGAATAATGAATCACGTTGAAACTGATTGATTTGCGCTATTGTCATGAGGTTTGCCTTTTATAATTGGGTGCATGAACAACATCCTTTCCACACCACCCCAAATTACCAAATTTGGAGATATAGCAAACACAAATTATATCTCACACATATATTTATAAAATAAAAAAAATAATAATATCGATCTAAGACAATTCTATCGAACACCGACGCACATATATATATATATGTGGCGGCGAGCTGGCAGAACCGTTAGCACACCGGGCGAAATGCTTAGTGGTATTTCGTCTGCTCGCTACGTTCTGAGTTCAAATTCCGCCGAGGTCGACTTTGCCTTTCATCCTTTCGGGGTCGATTAAATAAGTACCAGTTACGCACTGGGATCGATATAATCGATTTAATCCGTTTGTCTGTCCTTGTTTGTCCCCTCTGTGTGTAGCCCCTTGTGGATAGTAAAGAAATAATATATGTGTGTGTGTGTGTGTGAGTGTGTGTGTGTGTGTAGTGTCCGTGTGTGTGTGTGTGTGTGTGTGTGTGAGTATGAATGTAAGTATATATGCATATAGGTATTATGTGTGTGTCTGTGTATTTATATATGTATATATATATATATATAAGTATATAGATATGTAATTCCTTGTATATTACATAGATGTATAATTAACATTTCTGACAACCGTTTTGAATATGTAAGCGCCACTTTGCTTCATAGACTTTTTGCTACTCAGAATCGGACAGGTAGTTATGGAGAGTATACGTTTATTCATATACGCTTATTCTCAGGTCAGAACTTAAATATAATCGAGTAGCATATATATATATATATATATATATATATATATATATATATATATATATATATATATATATATATATATATATATATATAAACGTGTTCACACGTAGTGGAAACTTTTTCTTTTCACGTGAAGTTCTATATATCTAAAAAAAATTAAATTGAAAGTTTTGTGAACACTTGTTATTAGAGTACATATTTACTTTTTAAGAAAAACGTCGACGGCTTACAAGCTGTATATGCGATAAGCGATAGGTGGTTAGTAGCCGAAATGCCATAGTTGCTGACCAACTCCTTTTTGAGAAAATGAATGAGTGTGTATATGTATGTGTGCATGCATGTTAGTATTTATACTATGAGAGATTATCACTTTGGAAACGACATATTAGCCTCCAATTGTTTCGTCATTTAAACAATACACTCATTGAATTATCATTCTAAACATGGCACATTGCCCCATCTTTATTTTCTGCTGATTTTCTGTTGGCTTTCCCTACTCTTTCAGTACACTATTTCCACATAACTTTCCGTTGTAGTTTTTCTCAAACTTTGGCATATTTCATTTTATATATGACTAAATTCTGTCTACTCGTGTCTATTTATTCGCTCTAGTTGAATATCGTTTTCATTTGTGTTTTATGTCATGAGATTTCACATCTCTCCACTTTATATGTAAGTGATGTAGTGTGAATTATTTATTTTAAATAAATAAATGACAGTTACTTCAATATTTCTTCGCTTTATTTTTCAAACTTTTGAAAAAAAATTATGTAATTTCTCACAAATGTAAATTGATTTCAGCACAAGAAATATCTCATCCGTAATATATTGTATGTCAATTGATGAAGTGCTATTATTTGCGAATAAACAGAACAGGGTGCGTTTAAATGATCTCTGTACATATTAAGTGTATAACTGTAATACGATCTGATCTGTGTGAGTAGAGCTGTAAATGAGTTGGTTATTCCTATGTTTTGTAAAGGATCACTTACAAATTAGGACAAATGCAATTTATGCCTCTGAAAAAACAAAAAACCCAGTATTTGGCAGCTATTGTAGAAATGTAAAATAATAGATGTGATTAGACATTGTGATCCATGGCATTTTCCGAATCGAATATGTAGTTAAGCTGTTGAAATAAATTAAACTTACATATTCTCGTTGACGTCCTTCTCCTCTTCCCCTGTTCATCAAGATTTTGTAAGTCTTGAGGGAATAGTTTAATTTATCTGTTAATGATAAAGATGGTTAGCGTTTGGGATTATTTAAACAGAAATTCATTTTGAGGAGTTACATTGTGTAGACGGCCGTTCCATGAAAAATCATGTGCTTCTGTACATTAGGATAAATAACCTCGGAGGCGAGGAAATATGATACTTTTATAGTGTTACAAACGGAGACTCTTCATCTTGTCATGTCTCGGATCTTCATCTTGTCATGTCACAGTGAGCGAGATTTCGCATGTGGTGAATGTTTTTGTAGATGTTTATCAAATAGAATGGAGGAGAATTGCAAACAAAAACATTGATGAATGATTACAGTGTGGAATGCTTCCAGAGTCGATGCAATATTTTATCAGGAGACAATTATGGTCTCGATCACTTTGGTAGTAAAGAACTGGTGAACAAAACTGAGTGGTAATTTATTGTCAAATCTTTTCGTCGGTGGGTAGTGTTCAACAAATCTTGTTAAATGCTCTCATCAAAGACCTAGATAGGTTTCTACAAATTCATGAGTGAAAAAATATGCGTGATGCACCTCTACTTGATTTCATCTTCTGGAATGACCATCAGAGTCGATGCAGTGTTACATCGGAAGACAGTTATAGTTTAAATCACTTTGGTACTAATAAACGGGTAAACAAAATTTGGCTTTGATTCACCATAGACATTTGGGGATTGATGCCAAAAGATAAACATATGTTGTCGGCAGTATTTCGATTAAAGGTAGCGGTACTCCAACAATTCATATAACTTCAAAAACCAAGACTCCCAGTGACTGATTTTATATGTGTTGGTTTCATTAGATCCAATTTCTAATGATCAGAGAGTTCGGAATAATATTGTAAACCGTTTGAAATCTGGTGTACAAGGATAGTTGTAGAAATGTCATCAACTAGTTTCAAAAGTTTAATTTGAAACTTAATGTCTTAATCATAAATACGGCGATGAAGCTAACTGGTCCAGTGGTTTGATAATGATAATCTGTACGGTTAATACTGTTGAAAATTTGGCATTTGCTGTATGCAAAATCCGCCTGCAATTAAGTACATCAAATCAAACGGAAGGCGGCGAGCTGGCAGAAACGTTAGCACGCCGGGCGAAATGCTTAGTGGTATGACCTTTGTCTTTATATTCTGAGTTCAAATTCCACCGAGGTCGACTGTGCCTTTCATTCGTTCGGAGTCGATACATTAAGTACCACTTGCGTACTGTGGTCGATCTAATCGACTGGATCCATCATCAACTGTTACGGGCCTTGTGCCTAGAGTAGTCAAGAATAATGACATCAAATGGACCTGAGGTGATATATATGTCCCTTGTGCAAATTGAGACGAGATTTAAGAAATGCATTGATTAGAAAATGTTGCAAAGCGGATCAAATAGACATTTTTGTCACTGACTTCATGCTAAACCTGTTGTAAGAAAAATGGCTTCTAATCTATCGGCAGTGACCAACTATCAATGCTAAATCAGGTTACAGTGTGTGGTTAGGTTATCTGACATTTTTCAAGATATTGTGTAAGAAATATCCTGTCATACGCAGTCTGTTAGTATATAACCTGTGCATAAATGCGAAAACAGAGGATAAGTTGAGTGGACTTTAACGTTCATAATTGATGTTTATTTTGAGTAAAGTGAACAGGAACCCCTGCTGAGAATTGTCGCTTACTCCGAAGGAAGTAGCAGCTGCTGACTATTTTGTATCAATTGTTTTCGTAGGTAAAAGAATAAGTACAGACCTATGTCCAAGACATAGTGTAGCCACCTTGTGGTATATCTAAGGTTTCCAGCCCTTGTCCGACCTCTTCGGTGACTAAATACTTTCACACATTTCACATTCCTGAGAAACTGACATCTGAAAAACTGTGTTACATAAGTGAGTGTGAAATCGGAAAGAATGCATCAAGGGATTGTTTGTCTACAAATCAGTTACCTGGGTACGATATAATGAATTTCACTTACATCATTCAGACACAGGATGCGGTTGTGATGTTGTTTTTTATCTTCATGTCGATCAACCGTGACTTAACAGATTTATAATCAAAACTATTCTAATTCTTTCCACCAAGTTTTCGCAAGCGTATATAGAATCGGTTACATTATCTAACGTGTCCTTTCTATATATATGCTGGTAACATATATCATTGGAGAATCGTTGGTTGTTACTTCTAATAAATAGAATAATAATGTAATTCAATTAAACCTTGGGAGAGGCATTATGCCGGTAATAAACACACGCACTGGTTCACATACGAAAAATAATGTAATTGTTTCCTCGTAAACTAGGCTGAATTATCTGTAATTGCTGTCAGGAATGAATTATCTTAGAAATATAAAAATGGAAACCCATGAGTTATGAAAGAATGTAGAGAAACAGCTAGTGAAGGAATTTGCAAAGACAAATATTTATATTTTCTTGCTAAGGGAGAAATTTGTAAATCACTGGACAACTTTAGTCAAAGTAATGAGAAAATAATGTTCCTTGCGAAGACAAACTTAAAATATAGTTTAAAAAGTGTTTTAATAGATACAACATTAGTTAAGACCATACCTTTGGTATGGACATTTGACGTTGTGTGAAAGTATTAATTGTTTAGGCACCAGCTCTGTTTCACTGAACTGCGAATATCTTGAAGACAACATGAAACTAATACAGAAAAATGCCTATCAAATCTTAACATAATTGATAATGTGTAATGCTTTCATCTTTTCAATATACGTTTTATCAATATACATATTATATTAATTTTCAGACAGAATAATATATTTTCAATTGGTCAAACAACTCGCTATATTTTCAATTAATATCTTGAAATTTTAACAAATTTATTAACAATACTATTTTCTTACCTGTAAATAAAATATATTATCAAAAAAGTTTTTCTAACTTTGCGATGACACTATTACGAATTAAAGTAAAAATTAATTAAAAATTACTTTAAATCCCCAATAAGAAATATAGCTTTTCTTTTGATGTTTGTAATATTTTGAAAGCAGCGTTTGAATAGAAATGATAGTTTCGTTTGTTAAATTACTGATAAAATTTTCTTTTGGAACATTTTTCAGCCCATATTGTTTGCGAATATATTGTAACAATTCTTCTCGTGCTCGATAAAATAAGTTGAGCAATGCGGTCGATATAATCGACTTACCTCTTCCCGAGATCTTGCCAAAATTTTAAATAAATATGTTATGACGATATAGAAACTAACCATGGAACATTTTCCATAATTCACGGTGGTCTATTAACCCTCAAAGCGCTTTAGCGGAGAACGATTCTGTTTATCTTTACACGAGGAAATCATAAAAGCAATAGCCACATGGTTTTGAAATAACAGCTTGCTAACTGGCAGAAACATCATTATTTTCAACCGCAAAATAAAATGCATGTAGCTGCCTATATTTGAAACTCCAGGGGCTTTAGTGAAAAGAAATCACACCCGATATAGTGTATTCACAGGATTAACACATTATCCCTTAACAATTAAGACGCCACTACAGGAGATTTTAATCCTTTGTAAATAAAGCTGAACCCTTTGTATGTGAATATTATAGGAAGAGTTACTAGTAAGACTGAAATATATATTCATACAAAAGTGGAGTTCTTTATGTCACTGATTCACATAAAGGGAACACTATAAGTATAAGCATATGGGTTGAGATGTATTTTATGGTAGAACTATATATCTCCTTGCTGTACCACCTGCATGGATATATTTGCTCCAGTGGGTATAGAGCGGATTTAAGAGATATTAGAAATGTGTACACGTGAAAAAGCGAAATATAACAATTAAAAAAAATTACTCATCTATCATTATATGATTTATTTTCTTCTATTATTTGAAAGGCAAAAACGACATATATAAATATATCTCTATGTATGTGTATGTCAGTGTGTGCGTTTGTATATATACATACATACATATATACATACATACAAACATATATATATATATATATATATATATATATATATATATATATATATATATATATATATATATATATATATATATATATATATATATATATATATGTATATATATTTAAAGGGCGCAATACATGACTGTAAGTTCTACTAATAGTTACAAGTGTTGAGAATTACTGAAAGATAGTCTTCAGGCAAAAGTCACATATAATAATAGACTAAAAAAATTAACTCTCAGTTTCACGAACAGGAAGTTCTGTTGATTAGATCCATTGGAGCTCTTGTCATCGAAACCGTCGGAGTGTCTCATTTTACAACACACGACAAAATACTTCGTGGCGTTCCATATGTCTTTCCATTCTGAGTTCAAATTCCGACGACATTGTTGACATCGCTTTGCATACTTTTGAGGTTCATAAAATATGTCCCAGTTGAGTATTAATGTCGATGTAATTGACTAGTCCCCTCCCCCAAAATTTCGGGTCTCGTGCCTTTAGTAGAAAGGATTATTATTATTATTATTATTATTATTATTCAGTAGTTTTATTTTTATAGCGTGCTTTCACTTCACTACTGAGCGCAGCTCTCTGTGCCTTGTTACTTCACCGACCATATTTCTTTCCAAAATTCTTCCACTTCTGCTGTTGCTGCTGCAGTACTGTCTATTTTATTTTTGCCAAGTTCTTGATAGAAATTTTGGTGGATGGAGTTGAACTCTTTGTTTTGTTCAAAGAAACGCTGACGTTTCTCATACCAGCGGATCCTTTGTGCTTTAGCAAGGATATCTTGCTTTAGCTTTTCTTTTGCCTCAGGTAAATCTTTTTATGTAATATTGTATTTCCACAGTATTTTTGTTTTCTTCTTGTTACTTAGTAGTGTTGATCGTCAACGAATTTCATTAAGAATCGACAGATCTTTTCTCTTTTGGGGGGGGGGGTTTGGTGGGGGGGGTGGAGATTATTTATCCACAGAGTTTGTTTGGGTGGTGGATCTCCTGTTTGGATGGTTTTGAAGGAGTATCCTGCTTCTTTTGTGGCTGCAGTGGCGGATGCATATATTATGTCATTTACCTCAGTGATATTGCCATTTGTTTCTGTCGCTATTAGTTCCGTGACGGCCAGTTTTATGCTATTTATTATTGATGTTGTTTTATTGTCTATTTTGATTTTTGGAAGATATAATCGGTGGTCCATTCTGAGACTGTGGCTTTCAGTTCTTTGATTATTCTCATGTTTATAGTATCGTAATCATTAGGTTCCCCTTCAGTTTCCAGGCTCTAGATTTGTTTCGCCTTCCTTCTCATTTATATGTTTGCCTGTGGTGTTCTGGATTGGTGCTTTTTGTACATTATTATACATCTCTACGGTCTGGGTTTATTGTCTTTTGTTTACTTCGTTATTGTTGGAAATGTTACGTTTGTCTTCTTGTTTTACTATTTCAGTGTTTATATTATTTGGCATTGTGTAGCTACTATCTACATTTTCCTTGTGTATTTTTCATTTTAATTGTTCTGTTTCTGATATATTTTTTTTTTGCTTTGAGAATATATCTTCGTATGTTATATAGTTTATTAGGTTATTTAGGTTATTTTTCTTCCATATTTTATATGTATATGTTGTTGAGTTTTCGTTCTTTGGGTAGAGCACTCCTGCAACATAAGCGTGTAGGATTGAAATATATTCCTCACGTGTCCATTTATGCCTTTTTGGTTTTATTTGCAAGACATGAGGAACAACGTCCGTCCCTTTATTTTGACGATTATCATTTTCGTAGGGTACCGCTCGTTCATTTCTGTTGTTAAACTGTTTTGCACGTGTAGTTTCTCGTTCGTTTTGTGTAACAAGTTTAAAATACGCACTTCCCGATTGTTATTCTTGGGTTGAATAATACCAGTATTGTTTAATTTATTTGTAATTATTTTGTACATGGTGTTTGGGGCCGGAAATGGTCTGGTGTAGATGGATCGTAATGTATCGAGCATGTTTACATGTGCTGTGCGATGATATCCAGTTAAAACACATAATTTCATTTGGAAAATAAAAATAAATTTCAATGAGTATTACTTACTCGGATATAGTCCAACCCTTTGTCAGCTATTTTTGGCTCCATGTGATGTCTTTATTTCCGATGTTTTTGGATAAACTCCGGAGCAGTTTTTTATCGGTCTCGATGTATTCTGTTATTATTATTATTATTATTATTATTATTATTATTATTATGATTATTATTATTATTAGTATCATTTTATGTTTGACTTTTGCTTTGTATTTGTACAGGTTGGCTCCAAGTCTCACCCATAGACTTCAAGAAACAACAAGATAGGTTCGTGCTGGTGTTATACCTAGGGTGTCATATGTTTGGTTTTATACGTAGTATGATTCAGAGAATGATTAAGAAAACATAAGAAACTTATGAGGTCTTTTTTTAAATTTGGGATTACATAGACAGTATTTTACGTCGGATATGGGCAATTCCTATGATCACTATCTTTTGAATTTCTGCCATTTTGGGGTTTCCTTGTATCTGAGCTAGGTAGCAATCAGCCCCTTTTGCTATCATTCCTAGGACACCTATGACAACAGGTATTGTTTTTCTCTTGATGTTCCACATTTTGTCAATTTCTATTTCAAGATCTTTATACTTGCTCAGTATTTGGTAGGTCTTGACAGATATATTTATGTCGATTGGGACAGTAATATCAATGAGGTGGCATGAGTTTTGTCTGAAGTCTTTCAATATAATGTCTGCCCTATTGATTACCTGTTGCGTACTGAGGTAAGCGACTAGCCTCTCCTTCAAAATTTCGGGCCTTATGCGTAGAGTAGGAAAGAATATAATGTCTGGCCTATTTGTATTTGTCTTTCTCTCAGTTTGAATGGTGAAGTTCCAGAGAAGTGAGGTCCGATCATTCAAGCACTGGAGGTGGTTTGTGTTTTCATCAGATTTTTATCACAGGGCAGGTCCAGGATTTTGCAAATTACCCAGTGAATATATTGTGCAGCTCTCTCATGCCTGTTGAGAAAATCTGTTGGCGCAAGAAGACTGCACATGGAGACAACATGATCGATGGTCTCATTTTGTTGTTGACATACACGACATGTTGGGCAACTGACGTTCTTTAATATTTCGGCCTGGTAGTTTCTTCTAGGTAGGCATTGATCTTGGGCTGCTATGATAAACCCATTTGTTTCTGATTTTAAGCCAGAAGCCATTAACCATTGATGAGTAAGGGCTTTGTCAACATCAGCATTATTAGCTCTCTTTTGGGAATTTGCCATTGAGAGGTTTTTCTAAGAATATCTAAGGCAGCAGTTTTAGCACGGGTTTTCATACGCATAGCTGTTTCTGTGCCTGTTCCTCGTACATCTAATTTTGGAATTGTTGTATTTGGAATTTGCTTTCTTGTTTTCATGTTTTGCGACAAGTTTTAACATCCAGTCATCAGAGTTTTTCAGGCAGGCGTCTATGCCAATTGTAGCAACCTTCATTGTTAATTCGAGTTGTAGAAGTCCACGGCTTCCGTCTTTTCTTAGTAGATGAAGTCGTTCTATATCTGCTTTAGGGTGGTGCATTCTTTGCTTTGTCAACGATTGTCGTATGTTTCTGTCAAGATTGCATATTTCAGTAATTGACCAGTTAATAATGTTGAATCTGTAAGTCACGACTGGTATGGCTAAAGTATTGATCGCTTCGATCCTGTTTCTTGCATTAGGCTCTGTCTTGAGTATTGCTCTTACCCCGTAATACCATTTCCTTCTGAACATTTCCCTCGTTAGTGAATTTTGTTTCCGTCCCCTTCAAATACCCCTAGGTATTTGTAGCTCTCCGCTAGTTCTAACTCTTTATGACATTCTGCTGGTCAAGATTAATGTTAGATGTTTCTGCCATTTTTCTTTGATAAATGTAGCTTTTGCACTTTTATCGAGGCCAAATTGCATTCTGATGTCATCACTGAATTGTTTAACAATCGCTAGTAAATCCTGTAGTCGTTGGTCATTTTTTGTAAAGAGCTTTACATCATCCCTGTAAATTAGATGATTTATATTTTTATCAAACATTTTATAGCCATACTGTACTTCATCGAGCAATTTCGAGGGAGGCAATATGTACTGAGAGATTCATTGTCACTCATCAAAGTCAGTGTGTTTCTCCATTACCTCATACATACAGACAAGAAGTTTCGCAGTGTAGGTGCTATTTTATACATTTCCAGACATTTCTTAATCCAGCTATCAAAAGCAGTTTTATAGTCTATCCAGTCTATCGAGAAGATTTTGTTGTTTGTGACAATTCTATTAAAAATCTGTAGACAGATGTTAGCGTTTTATACACTGTTGTCAAGAATTTTATGGGTCTATATTTTTTTGTTCATTTTTTATAAGTAGGAATGTAGCACCATTAACTTACCAAGAGGCAATCGTACTAGGATGTTTCAAAAAATTGTTCTAATGGTGCTGTTAACAGCACATGGCTCTCTGGGTAGGTACTCCCCCTGAAGTTAGGAATTTTATTCTATACTAGAAACTTCCATTTTCTTGACTTCCTGAGAGCAGATCTTACATCCTCTTCCTTTATACCCCCCCCCACACACACACACTTTTGCTCTTCTAATGAGTCTAGATCAATAAATATTCTATCAATCCTAAAGGCCTTTTTATTGTGTATTTTTCCTTCTGCCCGAATTTTATTCTAAAATTCCTGCATTTCTTCTTTTGATGGGAGAAACTTTTCTGTAACTGGCATTTTCCCAATCTTTATGTAAAACTTCTTAGGGTTATTTTTAAACATGTTGTCCTAGAAGAATCTAACGCGCTTTTCATGCCTTTTGGTTTATGGTTTCTATGGTGGTATCGATGTCAAATATCGTTTTCATATTCTATTTATTCTTTAATTTTCGGATTTTTGTTGGTTTGATAGTGTTGTCAAACTTAAAGTTTTTAAAACATTGTATCTCAGACCTAAGTAGCTGAATTTGGTGTTGAATACGCTCTTGCATAGAAGGCCTTTTGTGGGAATGTTGTCGTTTTCTAATCGTTTCACCACATAGAATTGTTGAGATTTTCGCGGATGCATAGTACAGGTGGTTGAGATCTGTAATATCAACATCATTAGCTTAAATTATATCCTTAAGTCCAAGCGGTTTTTAGCAATTATTTTCAGGTTTTGGTTAGAATTAAGGAACTGGTTTCTTTAATCTTCAGCCATTGAATCATGATTTGATTTTTTAGATCATGTAGTTGCGTTGGGTCAATTTATGTGTGCGTTTCTTCATCTCTTTTATTTCATTTGCCTTAGTGTTTATGGCTATTTCAGGTAGTATTTCGCTTTGCTTATCAGTTACATTAACTCTTTCAAACATTATTGCAGTTTCATCAGACCTGGGCTGATCTATAATTATTTCTTCTGTAGTATCCTTTACTGCTTGTTTCATTTGGTCAATCTCTACTTCAGTTAGTAATTTCTTTTTCATAATGTTTCTTCTGACGTTGGCAGGTTTGTTACCGTCTATGTAGGGTCTTCCTTCAAGGTGTTTCTGTTTCCAGTTTAAGTAGGTTTGTACAGTATTAGATTTATTTGTGAGGAAATGTATGCCATTGTAGAAAGCCGTAAGAACATCCTCATTATCTCGCCTAGAAAATGTTTCATTCTTTTTCGTTTGGTTATTTCATGACGTGCATGGATGGCCATCTGTTGGAATATTGCGGTTGTGCGGTACTTCCACATCCTGTGTTTCGGGAAGATTTTAAAAATTTGAACCACTAGCTGATTTTTCGTAACGAATCTGATTCATCATTCGAGTATGTGATCCTTGGTGTTCCGGTCGACAACCAATCCGGTTTGTATTTTGCATTGCTATCATTGAGGCATGATGAGCTTGGACGTTGAAATTAGGGGATGAATCTGTCTGTTTAGGGTTAAGTTTTTGAGACAACACTGTCCCCGAGTTCTCTGCATGTAAACATTGCTCGTAACGTATCTTCTTAAAGCTAACAGGTCTGTATTTGCTTTGGTTTATCCCTGGGCAAATCGTCATCATCATCATCATCAACAGCATCCTCAATAATAATAATAAGAATAATAAGAATAATAATAATAACAATAATAATAAATAATAATAATATACTCTGACGCAATACCGTTCATGTCTTTTGATCTTAACTGATTGGAAATGTTATCATGTACATTAATCTGCCTTGGTATAAAAGATAGGCTACAGTAAATATTCTGCTCAATACCACAGCTTTGCTTGTCATGTGATTGACTTTAACTAGTTAAGCATCTCTTTTAGTGGCTGATATTATGTACATGTCTGATCATGAGCAGAAGTAGTTGGTGAGTATCATAACCATATCTTTTGAGGAAAGCTTTGTGGTTGGAATAATTCACCTCAGAAAACATGAGAGTTTCATTCATCATCCTTAAAGAAACATTATTCAGGAACCTTTTGTGCAGGATAGGCTATTCGACCTGGAAGAAATCGTAACTGGGTCTCACCTGCAAGAACATGCGCTGTTTATCTCGATATGAGATCACCATGTCGCCCACACATGGTTGTGAGGAATGTGGCTGCTGTATCCATATAGGAATTGTAGTCATGGTAGGTATATTGGGCTTCGTATATTTGTACTCCAGTCTCACTTTGATGGCATACGCTACTCTCTCCTTTTATAATAATACTGAGAAGAAGAAGAAGAAGAAGAAGAAGAAGAAGAAGACGTAGTAGTAGTAGTAGTAGTAGTAGTAGTAGTAGTAGTAGTAGTAGTAGTAAACGAAGAAGAAGAAGAAGAAGAAGAAGAAGAAGAAGAAGAAGAAGAAGAAGAAGAAGAAGAAGAAGAAGAAGAAGAAGAAGAAGAAGAAGAAGAAGAAGAAGAAGAAGAAGAAGAAGAAGAAGAAGACATCATGATCTATTACATATAGACAAAGCAGTTCTAAATGAAGTAAAAGCTAGAAAGAAAAATCTAATAATATGGATAGATTATCAGAAAGCCTATGACATGACTCCACACTCATTGATAAGTGAATGTTTGAGTATATTCAGATGACATAAGAGAATTAAGTAGCTGTAGCATGAAAAAATTGTAAGTAGATCTCTACCCAGGTGACACACACTTAGGGAAAGGTAATATCAAAAGAAGAATTTTCCAGTGTTTACGTTGGCCCCTTTAACATTTGTCATTTGTTTCTCCCCCTCCCCCTTTAGTTAAGCATTAAGCAAGGTAAATGCAGGTCGTCAGTTAAGAAATAGTAATGGGAAAATTAACCATTTGTTCTACAAGGATAATCTGAAGCTTTTTAGTAAGAATGAAAAAGAGATAGATTCCTTAATACAGACTATTAGACACTTCAGCAAAAATATAGGCATGGAAGTTAGCATAGTTAAGTGTGCAATAGTAGTTATGAGAAAGTAACTGGTAGTCAACAGCGAAGGCGTCCAATTGACAGATAGCCAAACATTAAAATTATTGAAAGGAGGAGTGTTATAAGTATCTAGGGGTATTAGAATCTGACAGAGTACTAACTACAGAAAGGAAAACAAAAATTGAGGAGCACACCAGATGGGTGAGGAAACTAATGAAGTCAAAGCTAAATGGTCGGAATCTAGCAAAGACTGTAAATACTTGGGCAGTAGCATTACTTAGGTACTCTCCAGCTTTTGTAGACTGGACAAAAAGTGAATTAGCAAGGCTAGACAGAACTAGGAAGGAATTCAATATGAATGGAGGATACTACTCAAGGCCAGGTGTAGTAAGATTATATCTACCTAGAAAGGAGGTCGGAAAATGTTAATATCAGTAGAAGACTGCGTGTATTTAGCTATGTAGATAATAGTGAAGAAATGTTATGGAAATCTGCTAGAATCACAGCAAAATGTAGAGAAACCAAAACCTTAAATGAAGTAATACAAAAAAAAAAAGAAAGAGAAAAGAACAGAAATTATCTGACTGGCAACAAAAGGCATTGCACGGTAGATTCTAAATGATTGATGCAGTAAATAGTAATAGTGAGACATGGCTATGGTTGCAGAATGAAAACCTGAAAAGGTAGTTTGTTAGTAGCTGCATAAGATCAACTATTAAGGAGTAATTGAATAAAACCCAATATAGATAAAAAGCCTAGATAGATCAATTACCAAAGATAGTTGTTAAAAAAAAAGATAGATAAGAAGCCAAGATAGATAATTTACCAAGGATAGTTGCAGGAAATAATAGTAGTAAGACATAGTTATGTCTGCAGAAATGAAAGCTGAAGAAGGGGGCAGAAAGTTTGTTAGTAACTGCATATGATCATGCACTAATTGGACGAAATAGACAAAACCCAAGTAGATTCCCAATGTAGATTATGCCAATCAAAAGAGGAAAGCTTTACTCATATAGTAAGTGAATGTAGCATATTGGCACAGAATAAATACAAGAAAAGACATGACAATCTAGCTAGAGCAATCTAGTGGGAGCTATGTTATGAACATGAACCTAGTAAAGCACTAGAAAGTAAGAAGCTAGAAGGGGTGATTTAGTAGTAGTAGTAGTAGTAGTAGTAGTAGTAGTAGTAGTAGTAGTAGTAGTAGCAGTAGTAGTAGTAGTACTAGTAGTAGTAGTAATAGTAGTAGAAATTTTACAACAGAGTAATAGAAGCTAGATGGGCTGATTTAGTAGCAGCAGCAGTAGTAGTAGTAGTAGTAGTAGTAGTAGTAGTAGTAGTAGTAGTAGTAGTAGTAGTAGTAGCAGTAGTAGTAGTAGTACTAGTAGTAGTAGTAATAGTAGTAGAAATTTTACAACAGAGTAATAGAAGCTAGATGGGCTGATTTAGTAGCAGCAGCAGTAGTAGTAGTAGTAGTAGTAGTAGTAGTAGTAGTAGTAGTAGTAGTAGTAGTAGTAGTAGTAGTAGTAGAAATTTCACTGCCGTTATTTCGGATATAATTTGATAATTTCTACTCTAATACGTGTACACACACGTGTACATACTCCTCAAATATCGTAGTGGGTTTAATTGCTGGAATTAAATTAATAAAATTTAATAAATGTATTTTAGTTAATTGCCAATGTATTGTATAAACGTTTGCATTTATGTGAATAAATATGTATAATTAGATTATAATTAAGTTTATATTATCTAATTACATGTGTATATTTTAGCATTTATTCTTAGGTATAAAACTAACAGTGTATAGATGCAAAATGATTCAAATGTGTTTTCATATTTACCAGTCTTCCACTTTTCTATTGCATGCCTCCTCACAAAATGCACAATACCCCATTTGTAATCTCGTTTCCACTCAGTGTGTTGATTTGGACGAGCAGCCAATATCAAATCTACGAGTGAATTATTGCTAAATGAAATGCACGAAGCCATTACTACCGTGTTAACAACATCATACACTATGTGAGTGCATGTGTATGTTTGAATCTGTGTTCATCAATTCATCACAGTAAATATTTATGTAAGGGACTTTGTGTGCATTGCTAAATACGAGAAACAAAAGACACAGCAACCAATGTATTCCAGAAGATGAAAATTTCTTATGGTGGAAACTTTTTCATTCACTTACGTTACTTTAGAAAAGTTGGATCACATTAGATAGTGTTATTCAAGATGTCCCCTAAAACCCTAGAGACTCAAGTTTGAAATGACTTTGGTAATACTGTTGTTCGATCGGGTTTAGAGTGTTCCTAAACAGCATGTAAAATAATTTCATCTACTCTGATCCAAATATTATATTGTATATTATATCCATCTTATTTATAAATTAGATATGAATTGGCCAGCCTTGGAGCAGAACGTTTACTCTCTTGATGAAACGGCAGTAAATTTACATAACAAAATATTAAACAACTGATATGAAGACGGTGAAAGAAAAAAATAATCCATAAACCTTATAGGTATCACGGTAGAAAAGGTTTGTAATAGGAACGTTTAAAAATGGGGACCATAACCATATTTAAGAGAGTTTCTTTAAGATATTTGCATAACACATAAGAATTGGAAATATTTGTGATATTTAATGCAAAATCATCTTCAAAGAATGTTCCATACCCTAAATATGAAAGAATATAAAAAAGAATGTTTCAAGAAGCTTTTATTCTCTAGACGTTCGTGTTCTATAAAAAGGAGGCAATTTTTTTAATGAATATCCAAATTCAGTATACTGAAGCAAATAATATTATTGGCAGTTAGGCAATAATAGAAAGAAGATAGCAAAGGTGAACGATGAACTATACATAGAAGAAAACAGACACAAACACGGGTCGGCATATATATATATATATATATATATATATATATATATATATATATATATATATATATATATATATATATATATATATATGTATATATGTTGTTGTACTTGGGGATGGTCATATTGCCAGTTTAGCCAATAAAAACACACGCACTGTATATTTGGTGTTAATTTGCTTCAGCTTTATATTACATTAATCTTAATCTTATTTCGGCCAGAGTTCTTTCGTCACACTTCTGTGACCTCATCAGTGGTCCTTTGTTTCCTTCCTTCTTATGTGTGTCTCACCTTGCTAACTATCAGCCATTTTGTATTTTGTATTCCTATTGTATGTGTCTACGCTTGCGTGTCCTTCAATGTGTCTGTGTCTTTTGTAAGTGCATGTGTGTATGGGGAGTGTCTGTATCACCTATATACTCTGTTAATACGTTTTCGTTTGTATTTGTTTTTATTTATTTATTTGTTCATGTGTGTGTGTGTGTTTTTTGTTTTTTTGTGTTTAATATGTATGTGTGTATGTATACATGTTTGCATAATTGTTAACACCCACACAGACATACATATGCATATATATCTATATATGCATAAGTATATTAAGATAGATGCATGTGCGTATATACATATATGTGTGTGTATCGGCTTGTCTGTGGGTTTGTACATCTAAATAAGTGTGGTTATATATGAACATTTGCGTATGAAATAAATTCTTGGTGTCTTATATCGAATATTCTCCTACATTTATAAGTAAGCAACAGCGTGTGTTTCTAGTTCGTATCTTTGTTGTTATTTAGCGACGCGGACCTGTTGTTTTTTCCTATACGCTTTACTTACTTTTCTCAGGAAAACAAATATTAAAAATCGTGGGCTAATAATGTGGATTGTATTCTACACACGTTATTGAATTTTTATGGATAATTTCCTATTTCGTGCAGCTGATAACAACAGAGAAAACCTTCCTATTTATTTGTTTAGAATTTTTTTTGTTACTTTTCCTTATTTTTCTGTACGAAGGATGATTTGCTTAAATATAACGTCTTGAAACTATTCAATATAGTTGATCAGCAGCCGTATATTTTAAATGGCATATTTTGTAAATGTATGAAAGATTCAGTCGTAAACAATACGCATTGAAACAGTGTGCATTGATTTTGCTATTGAAAACATAAAAAAGCGTTAATTCATTTTGTGAGAGATAAACTTTTATTTTAATTATAATTGAGTCTCATAATATCCTCAGATATGTTTCGTGTTTTCTCTATATGTTCAACAAAAACAAAACGAAACTAAAAATAGGACTGATAATTTTCCCAATAAAGCTGAGATTTGCATTCAGAGGATTTTACGGTTTTTTCGTATCTGTTGTAATGTTATTGCCAAATAAATGCTTATTTTAATTTTAATCTTGACAAATGAATATAAGACCCATATACAAACACATGTACTAGGTCATCCCATAAATAATGTAATTTTTTCAATTTTACTTATTCTTAGTGCAAGGTTTGAAGATTTTAACAGTTATATTTTCAACGTTATAATGGAGTATATCCAGCGTATTTTGCTTTCTGAGTACAATAAAGGCAACAACGAAACGAAAAGTGCCCGAAACATTAATGTAGTATATGTGGATCGGACAGTAAGCGTAAGCCAGTATCAACGGTGGTTCCAGAAATTCCGAGTCGGAAACTACAGCCTAGAAGACGAGCCACGTCTTGGAACGACTGTAGAGCACGATGAGGATGTCCTGCAAATCCTGGTGGTACAAAATACCATCGGAACTGTTGAGAAACTAGCGTAGATGCTTGTATTTTGTGCCTTCAGAAAATTTGGCAAATTGGGTCGATGGTTTCCTCACAAACCTTCCGAGGTTAATTCCGTACTTTGGACGGAATAGTGACTGCTGACGAGATATGGCTTCTCCATAAACATGTCAAGCATCGAAGACAGTGGGTAGGGACAGGAGAAACACAAGCTAAAGAAGGTCCTCACCAACGTAAGGTGTTGTTATCTGTCTGGTGGGATATGAAAGATCTAGCCCACATTGAACTTTTAAACTCAAACCAATCGATAACAAATGAGATCTACTGCGAGCAGCTTGAGCAGCTTACGTCAGCACTAGAAGGAAAACGACCGTCTTTGGTTTCAATACGAAAGGTGTTCTACCATCAGGATAATTCTCGGCCACATGCAGCGAGGATGACATTCCAAAGGCTGGAACAGTTTCAATGGGAAACGATGACCCACCCACCATATTCGCTGAACATTACCTTATCTGATTATCATTTATTCTGCAGTCATCAAAATCATTTGGACGGAGAAAATATAAATCCTGTAGACGAGATCAGAACAGTACGGTAGAAGTATTTTTCGTCATGGACAAGTGAATTTTGGAAGAGTGGCCTTGCAAGTCTAGCATAGAGATGGAAGAGCATTGTAGAAAATGAAGGAGGGTATATTTTAGATTAAAAAAGAACTTTGTTTACCATAATTTTAAAAAATAAAAGTACAATAAAACTGCATTATTTATGGGATGACCCAATTCATATAATATATATGTATATATATATATATATATGGTTCGTAAATGATAAATCCAAAAGAGAAGCCGACCCTAAGGTATAGGGCAGTAAAGCAATTAAATAACGATAGTTATATCCGGTCTATGGGGCTACTCTGGGTCTCACGTCCATAACGAGCGGAGCTTTACAACGTTTCTTCAGAAGACCCTAATGGCCGGTGGCCCATAGAGAGAGAGACGTTTACCTGTGTATATCTGTCCATCCGTCTGTGTATTTGTATGTATGTAAGCAAATTTAAATTTCTACATTCGTGTCGTATTGAGTCTTACATCTGAAAGTATTCAAATACGATTAAACTCTATTGAAAGGGCGTAAGGAAAATACGGACAGACTTACATACGCGCACAGACACACACATATATATGTGTATATGTATATATATACATATATATATATATATATATATATATATATATATATATATATATATATATATATATATATATATATATATATATATATATATATATATATATATATATATATATATATATATATATTGCTCCTTCAGTTCGTGCCTCACAGCGTTCAATACATACACACTTCACGTCTGGCTGTACATTCTTTTTGTTTTGTTTCTTCCACCGTTTCGTTTTCCTGTCTTGTTTTCCGTCCGCCACTACCCTCCACGAAAACAATTTAATTTGTGTTCGTGGGAAGAACCATTTTAACGATGCGTACTGCCTTAATTCTTCGAAACTCCGGGGTTTTAATGGTGGCAGCTGATGAAGGGGATGTTTCTATGTGGCCTGCTTGTTTGTTGCATCTTGTTTACCATTTTGTCCATGTTCTTTTGCCACGTCATGTACCCAGTTATGTATCTATATGTACATGTAGATGAAGGTATATACATACATGTACATATATATGCATATACTCATATATCGTATATATATATATATATATATATATATATATTTATATATATATATATATATATATATATATATATATATATATATATATATATATATATATATATATATATATATATATATATATATATATATATATATATATATATATATATATATATGTCTGTGTGTGTATGTGTGTGCGTGTATCGTAAAATATCAAACATTGTTGTAGAGTTAGAAAACAGAGAGATCTAATGGATACAAATCAATTTATTAAATAATCATCATAATCACCAACAATTGTTTCATTTCACAAACAAAATTAAAATTACAAAAATATATGATTATATAATTTTGCATTTTAAATATCTTGTTATGGAAAATAATCAGGGTGTACAAAGGACAAAATGGATTACATTAGGATACGTTTCAGATACACAGAATATATAGACATGTTTATTATGTGTGTACGTGTGCGTGCCTGTGTGTACGCATGCCTTAAAATTTTTCCTTATATCTCAATTCAATAATAATAATAATGATAATAATAATAATAATAATAATAATAATAATAATAATAATAATAATAATAATAATAATAATAATAATAATAATAATAATAATAATAATAATAATGGATGATGGGTCACATTATATATGAGTAAAGTAAGATGAGTAATAAAAGAAAGTAAAGGTGAAATAAAACTTAGGTTTATGGCACAAAATTAACAAAAGTGAAACAAAATTTATACCCATTCTTGCACACGCATCTGCGTATGTATGCCTTCGTATATGTACATATATATATATATATATATATATATATATATATATATATATATATATATATATATATATGTATGTGTGTGTGTGTGTGTGTGTGTGTGTGTGTGTGCGTGTATCGTAAAATATCAAACATTGTTGTAGAGTTACAAATATTTATATATGTATATGTATATATATATATGTATATATATATATCATATATATATATATATATATATATATATATATATATATATATATATATATATATATATATATATATATATATATATATATATATCATATATATATATACATATATAAATATTATATATATATACATATATATATACACACAACAAGCATGTATGTCAATGGTTCCTATATTAAGATGTATGCGTATTGATATATATGTTCCTTTCCAATTTGCTTCTTCAGGTATATAGATTAATTTATATATGAGGAAAAATAAAGAGAAGATAAAAATGAAAAAAAAAAGAAATTGAAAATAAAAATAAAATAAGTATATAATAACATTGAGTAGAAATAAAAGAAAATGAAATAAAGTAAATAAAGAAAATGGAATATATATATATATATATATATATATATATATATATAAGAGAAATTTCACTCATTAAAATATATTTTGTACTTAGTTGAAACTTTGATTCCCCAAGTACATCGTTGAGATTCATATTCCAATTTTATACATTAATCATAACACTGAAATCTAACATATTTGGAAGCAGAGTATGAGTTTGATTGTTCGTTGGAATTCATTTGTGCTAACGTTCACATAATTACATAAAAAGTAGTGATCCCGTATTTTCAAATGTAAGATGAGATGGAAATTGAATAAAAGTAGTAACAAAAAAATCAGAAACCAAAAGGTGTTAAAATGATTTTGAAGAAACAAGCTATGCACTACATTCATTTCAAAATCTATATGATCTTGGTGACATGATTCTCTTGTTCTCTTTTTTTAATATATTTACTCCATTTTTCCCATTTTCCTTTTTGACTTCTTTCCGGTTTCTGTTACATTTAGATTTGTCATTATATAAACGCCATTTATCAATGTGTATATGAGTTATAAGCTTTTTTTTCCTTATATCTTTTCCCTTTGCTTTTCCCTCGTTTTCGTTCGTTGACTTCTTTTTTATTTACTTATTTTCCATTCTGTAATTTCTCTCTTTATATATGAAAACTCACGTTTTAGGAACTCCAAACTAAATTATTCAATACACAAGTGTTCACACCTTTTGTAACATTTTTAACGGAATATGAAATGGGGGTTCATTGTTAACCTATATTACTCATTATAATTTGAGTGTTCTACAAATATAAACCGATTTTATTTTTAAAATCCTTACATGAATTCATACATGTGGAACTATACGCAAGCGCATCAATCTATATACATCAGTTCACAGAAATCTTTTAGAACACCTAGTTTTTCAGCTGACAATTTATATCCGGCTCATTTAACATTTAGTTTCACCGGAATTGATGTATGTGCAAAACAATATTTCTCATGATATGGGCTGGTTTCTATCAACTAGTAAGGATGCTACGGAAACATTTCCCTCTCATTACGGGAGGTGAACTCTATATTTATAACTAAGACCTAATTCTAAAACCTCTCGCACAGTCATTCTTCATATATTTTCCACATACTTTCAAGTTATTTGCACTGTTAAAACTTGAACGTAATCGATGAAGTGTTGTGGCGACGTCTGTTTAGGATACGAGATTTGCAGCAACTGTAACGGCACAATATCGATGTCTGATCTCAATGTGTGATGTCCCTCGACTTGGCCTTCAGTATGTTCACGTTCTATGCAACAGGAAGCCTACAATGTATTTTTGCTCACAAGAAAGGGATATGTAGTTGGTATTTCATTATTATTTACATCAAATGGGAAAATCTGAAAAATGCACGCGATAAACCAATCAATTATAAGCACAAACGATTGGATATTATTTGCTAATGTAATACGCATTTATGTGTTCTTTATATCAAAGTGAGCTGCTATGAAAGAAGTTAAGGTAAAAAGTGTTTTGTGAGGACAGTAAAGGACAGTAAAGCTGATCATTTCACGATCTTAGATGGTTTGCCTTCAGGATATAATGTTTTGGATGTTTTTAGATGTCTCTGCTTTCTTGGGTTTTGGTTGGAAACAATAAAAAAAATGAACGTAGTACGGAATAATCTTTCAGAAGATTATGTTACTGAGCAAGAGAATGTATGCACTAAAGCGAAAAGAAAATGGAGGTAGTATCGTGCACAGCTATTGCGAGAGAATCAAATTCTGTAGTTATTAACAAAATTATTGACATCACCTAACAAAAAAAACTATATTTCGCATCATTATATCTTGCGTGCACATCCTTCAACAGTTAGAATCGTATTTAAATATGTAAGAAGTTGGCAATTTATTATGATAATGCAAACGTACAGAGTCCTGCAGTAAATGTCTCAGAGAAATACTAATGAACACAGACATACGTTCCTACTAGGGAATATGTCCATGTGTGTGTGTGTATGTGTGTGCGTGCTTCCCTCTATGTGTGCGTGTGAGTTTGTGTTTGTAAATACGCGAGTGCTGTGTGTATGAAACAAATCAATTACAAACAAGACAATAAATTATATACAAATACAAATTAGTCAGAGTCATTCCTAGAGTTAATATTATTAGGTTAACAACAAAAAAGGAAAAGTAAAATTTATACAGTGATAGTATAACGTTTCGAACACAGTGCTTTGTCGTGTGTGTGAAGGTATATGCGTATATAATGTGGATATAGAACACAGTGTCTTACGGAAACTACCACGTCACTTATGCTTCATAGCTGCACCGACGCCTCGTGCTTCTGCATATTCATGATTGCCACCAACTCACGGACAACATGGAACACTACGACATTGGTTATTCTACAAAGAATAACCAGCGACGTCTATACGAAAAATGCTGCTAGAGAAAATTATAGATCTCCTGCGGCGAATGAGGTGAAAGGCTGAACCCCTCCCGCAAAATTTCGTGCCTTGTTCCTACAGTAGAAAAGAATAATCGCTGTGCTGTCACTACTCGTACAAAGTCCTGAGCGTGCAAACAATGTCCAAACTCCTGCGAACAAAGTATAGCTGCTGAACATAATGTTTTAAAAAAATAAACGTCAATCGATAGAGATTTCTAAAGGCATTGATGGAGTCGTCTAATAATTTGGCTATATGTGACAGAAAAAGTAGTGAACCGTTCTTTCAAATCTCAATAACTCAACCTTATATAGGAAGAACACATTGAGTACTGTAATAAAAGATTGACTTTTCTTGCTGCTAAATCAATTTCGTCTGGGAGTAACGAGAGAGAATATACGTGGTTGTTTGTCATGCATAAAAATAGATTTATTTATTTTTGAATTACATCCGCTTGCTTAAAAGACAAATGAGAGTGTGTGTCACATGCACTAGGAACCACACTACTTCAGAATATAATCTGCGTTGATGGTGGCTTGAAAGTTGATTAAACCAGTTTAATCAGTTTTATATCGGATTGATAGAACGTAAACAACATAAAGAATAGTATATAATTCCAGTACATATTTCGTTTGTTATTAATATCAATAGGAGATTTAAACTAGTTTGATCAGCAACATGCAATGATGCAATGCAAAAATTAGCCCAACAATTAATATGACTATCTGCTAAATGAATAATGTAATTAAAAGGAAATTACAACAAAAAACATCCTAGTATCAATTAAAATGAAATAATTACACATTTTAAAAAATATCCGATTAACATGGTAAACCAATTAGAAAACAAAATATTTTTTGAAGTTATATTCTTGTTACTCCGCTGCAAAACAAAAGCTACTTTAAATATAACTTGCGTATTAGCAAAAGCTTAATTATATAAAACTATCCAATTAATTTCCATTCACTTCTCGCTAATTACTTCATGTGGAGACATTATTTATTGTAAATGTAGTCTTCATATTTTTTAATGCAAATATTTCTCCAACATATACGCTAAATGATAACATCATGATATTTTAGTATGTTAAATACAATATATCAAGTCAAATTCAATGAGTCACCCTCCGTGATAACACATCTCTTCCCATTTGAGAGTAAAGAATAATGATATTCAATACCCTCAGCAAAAGGAGTCGATTTCATGTTACATTCAATATATTCAGTAAATTATGTAACCTTGATTCGCTAAACGAGTCAGTATAGTAGTGAAGACCACGAAGAAAAATATTTATTTTAATTTGCTGTTACTCAGGAAGCGAATAGCCGCACCCATGATCTCAGAGTTTCTTCTGTCTTCAAAAGATAATGCATAGAAATCAAGTCTCATTGTTTCACTGCAGTAAGAGTTGAATGTAGTGTATCAATATATAGGTGTGTGTGTGTGTGTGTGTGTGTGTGTGTGTGTGTGTGTGTGTGTGTGAAACAACGAGGTTTGACTGGCGTACGGTGACTAAATGTTTCCCAGTAATGATTTCCTGCAGAATGAAGTCATAGGATATGAGAATTCCAGAGCCCATGCCAGGTAATTGTACTCTGCTACGATCCATGTGTGTGTTTTTATGGAAGTGCTTATATGAGAGGATTTCACAAGGCTAATAACGCTAATACAAGGCTAATACTGTTTCCTTCGGAAATAATTATTTGTAAAGAGTCTGCTGGCTATCTGTGGCATCATTGTGAGAAAAGATGCTGATATTCTATGTATCGTAGCAGCGAGATTTGACTGGCATGTGGTGTATGTATGTAGATACGTATGTATCAAAATGAAAACAAATGAGTAGATAGATTTTGAAGTGTTGCTACAATTCTCTTTGGAAGTTTGTATTCCGATGAAAGCATTATCTATTATTTAAGTTAAGCAATACATTCTCCATTTCCTATGCTCACCAGGAAACTTCTCAAAACGGAGTGACACAGTGACTTATTGAATTATCCATTTATTTGTCTTCATTCGTTATGCATATTTATAACAAAAATATATGTCGAGTATGGCATGTACAATTGTCGAATCTGTTGCTGATTTTAATCAATGATTTCTGTAGTCATTTTTGTTTATTTTTACTTCAAGCTCTTCATTTTTCGCTGTTTTCCCTTCTTCTACTCCTTATACTGTCCCACAGTTGGCTTGGTTCTGTACTCCGAATCTCTGACCTCACGTTATGTTGTGCACGCTTAAGGCAACACTAATAGACGAAAGTTTACTAATACAGCAGTGTGGCTTTCAATGCTGTCTGTGTATTGCAAAAGTGGATGCTGCTTAAAACCAATATCATCACGAGAATTGTGAACAGGATGTCAAATACAAGGTCAGAAGCTTATTTATATTATAATCCGTAGTGAATAGCAATGATGTGAATAAATTATTGCTGTTCTTTGCATTCTGATTTGGGATACGTTCGAAGACTTTGCTTGGATCTTCCCTCGATTGACAATTAATGTAACAGTGCAATGCGGTGGCCGGTTGGAGTCGTTAAAACGTAATACAGGGCTCATTGTTGTATTGCTCTGAGTTCTGTGTTCATATCTTATCATTGATTACTTGGAGGTTAAACATAAACTGTCGCTCGGTCCTATTCGTTACAAGCATTCGAACTAGGGTCTAGTTTTAAAATACATATATCCTTCTTTCAGATGTTCCGGGGGCCCGTACTAACTTCTTATTCCTACGAGACACAAAACGAGATCGAATTTAGTGAGTCGTGATTAAATATACAATTCCGGAGGAATAAAAAAACATAGTTAAACTCTTTCGGACTTGAAAGCAAATTGTAAATGAACAAAACAACAAAGACTGCGAGTAATTTTCCACATACGCCTACAAAAATACCATCAACCGACCTCTTCTCACCCTAGTTCATGATTTGTAGTCACTATAGTCGTTGCATTTGGCTCTAGTAGTTCTCATTCGACACGCTAAAATTCTGTTTTGTATTTGGTTTGCAAGATTCTGTGCGTGAATTCGTGTATTGGAGCATAATTGTGTCTGTGGAGAGTCATTCTATTTTAGTGTGTTATTACTTAAAACACTCACCAGTTAGAGAGTCAACGATTATTGAAGAGGTAGCAAAACGCTACAAAAATAGTAGAAAAAAATAAATAGGTATATTAGAGGAAATCGAACCGGTGAATGCGTTAAGTAATAAGGCACTAAAGGAGATTCGTTCCCGTTTTAACAATCCGTTTTTTCCATTTCCCTCGATACCGTTTGCTGCTGAAGTCTTTATTCTTGCTAGCGTGACTATGTATTCGCCATAAAAAATGCTTATTTTCTATTTCTTTTAACTCTGCAACTGTTTGTGAAGAGTTGCATTGTGAAGAGTTACATAACAACCTATATGGAATTTCATTATGGCATTCAACAAACTGAATCTGATATTAATGACTGGTTGCCAGTTACTTATTCTTTATAAATGGCATCCCTGTGGTTTCAAATATGTGCATCTAAAGGCACATTATAATATGACATAGATGATGTAAAAGATGCTATCATGAAACAATGTTTCAGAGCAACTGAATGTATTTAATTTAAGTAACCATGGCACTGTCTTATCAAAAGTTTCACGACAGTCATATTCTTTCATACATAGTACTACATAATCTTTTTTTTTTTTAAACTTTTGTCAAGATTTAGGAAAGATTTCATTCAGAAGATTGCTAAGGTCTGGATATCAATACGGGTTACGTTAAAAGGTACCGGTTAGAACAATTTTTTGCACGTTTTAAAACGTTGCGGTTAAACCATTTCTGTTTTGTTTTTTTTTGCATTTTTTAAAACGTACTGTATAGAACATGTTTTGCTCTTCTTTCAGAGATCGTAAGTCAGGGTCATTATCAAATAATATTCAGTTCATCTTTTGATTATTCGTAATTGTCCTACATTCACTCGCATTGTAACTACTTTGGGGTGACACAGGATTTTGATTTCAAGGAACAAATCTTGGCATTTTAACTTTTCCGCAATGTTATGAATACAAGGGAACCGCATTTCAATCCTACGCACAGACTTTGTTATTTTGGTCTTTTACAACAATGCCCAGTTTATTAGCTTTGATGATCTTGTCTGTATATACATGAAAGTCCTAAATGATTGATGTATGTATTCCCTCCGTTACAACCTGAGAGTGATCTTCACATCACTTGTCAACAGTTTTGATTCTATAATGTCGACGTATTGGCTTCAAATTTTGGCACAAACCAAGAATTTTAAGTGAAGGATTTTAAGCTGATAACATCGACCCAAGTTCGCAACTGGTATTTAATTTATCCATCCTCAAAGAATGAAATGCAAACTCGAACTACACAGAATTTGAACTCAAAACGAGAAGACGGACGAAATTCCAATAAGCATTTTGCCCGGCTAATGATTCTGCCAGCTCCCCGCTTTTAATGCCATTTTATTAACAAATTGGATCTACTCCATTTTTCCACACTGGTTTTGCAGTTCCGGGTCAACAAGATTTTATCTTGAGCAGCTAAGATGAAATTGTCGCTCTCTGAGTTTAACTTCGAACTTTATAGCCACTGATGGGTGTGCTTATTGTCAACACTAGCTTCTTTACTGCAGGCCACACGTTTGCCTGACAGAGGTTTAAGCCCCGCCTACTAACCACTTTTTCATGCCATTAATTTTAATTTCTTTGCAATAACAGTTGTCACATTTCCTTCTGGCTGCTTAACCTGGATATCATTTATGCACTGAGTAGACAATTGTTCTCTTCTGCGAGATAAAATGAAGCTTATTACTCCTCTTCTGATTTTCACCAAGTTTTAGCATCCAATCGTTAGTAATTTCAAGATATTTGATTGCTATATTTTACGTGGCTTTGCAAGAAAGTTCAAATCAGATCAAACCTCGATCTCCTTGAGCTCTGGGAAGGTAAAGATGATCCGTATCTGGCTTTGGTATTGTATCTTGTTACAACTTAGCAGCTTAAGGATATTTCTTTCAATTTTTTTTTATTTCATTGTTATTCAACTTCAGCGCATTGAAGTTATAAGCAGCAACTGGAACTGCTATGTTTATGTGCATTAGCTCGTATTTCAGAAATGCTCGTACTCTCCTATAAGACTCCTTTCTTTGCTTGCATCCCGAATACCAGCGCCTTCATTTATTCCTTGGCATTTATAGTTTTGTTCTTGTTCAAGTCTGCATATAACTGTTCCAGCGCCTAAAGTATCTAAAAATTGGTTTATTTTCCAAATCTTCGTATTCTTTGAGCTGCAACTGGACATTTTCCTTCAGTATTTCTTCTGCTGATATCAGTTCTTTTCTTGATTAAAATCCATATTTTCTCTTCATCATTCTTCATTTTCTGGATCCTACATCATTTCGAGATATTAGCTCAGTTGTCATTGCTTTTTTCACTTATTAATTCAATGTCTTTTTCTATTTCATCCCTCTGGTGTGACTATCTTCACAAGATTGATTTGTCTTTTTCGAAGGTGTACCACTTGTTTCATTTGCTTTAGTAGACGCGTAAATAATTTCAGTAATATTCGAATTTAACTTACGTACAATATCATTTGTTACATAGTTGTCAATTTTAATTTGCGTTTTATTTTATTTGTATTTGTGAGTTTATGAAGCGGCACTCTATCATTCATATTTATATGTCTTACAACTGCAAGTCTATTCAGAATTTTCGAATTCATTTCCATCATTAGATTCTTTGTGTTCTTCTGCCAAGTGTGGTCTTCTGATTTTGTTTCTAAACCACTTTTCAGGCTACTTTTATCAAGTTCTTTAGAATTTTTTTTTCTATTTCTTCAGATCGTTGCGTGATTTGTTCAGATGACAGATTTCAATTAAGATTCGTGGCTAGCTACTTTCGTCATCTGAATTTAGATTTTCTTTCCTGTCTTATGTTGATGTTGTTGTTGCTGTTATTATTATTATTATTATTATTATTATTATTATTATTATTATTATTATTATTATTATTATTATTATTATTATTATTATTATTATTATTATTATTATTATTATTAACATTATTATTAACATTATTATTATTATTATTCACTTAACATTTGATTTATATATCTCATGCCCCCAGGACCATCGCGAAGCTTAGTGACGCAAAAGTTTTTTCAACACATTAGCTGTTCAAAGGACAGCTGCCAATAGAATACTTCCATAAAAGTTCGCTATTTGCAGCTTTTGACGGCAGAATATTTTTCTCTTTGAGATGGTCTCAAGTGTACTCATCACAAGAGGTACTGTACTCACTTTTGAGGCTCCGTGGATTCCTTTCACTTCCTATCATCGGGCTTTCTCGTCATCTTTCTTCATAATATTCTGGTTTACAGGTATAGCTACGTTCTTTTAGGTTCATTCTTTGGACTCTTGGACTCTTTCAGTAGGAGGGTAATATCTGGTGGGTGGTGCTACAGCTTTTTGTTTCTGTATAATGCCAAATCCCATGTGTGTTTCATTTGATCAATCTCTGATACTCGCAAAGGTTGGTGCTCGTGCGAATTATTGGATAATTTTAGACCTTAATTCTTGCACAGCTCAATGTATTCGCTCCGGTATTGTGTTATGGCAATTTTGTATCACTTTTGATATAGTTATGAGCATCTCCTAATGATATATCTGATTGTCTGATATGATTTTCCACATAGCCTGCACAAAAGTAATACTGCTTTCTTATCAACACTACAACTGTTTGAGTTATTTCGTAAGACTTGTTCTTGACTAGGAAGAATAAGTCCTTCTGTCTCTTTCTTCAAAAAAAAAAAAACATCTCTTGTCCATCTCAAGGAATTTTCATCATCTTCATCCGTTATTTGTAGGAAAACAAACAATCCGTGCAGGACTTTCCGGTTGATGATCTTTCTCTGTATTTTTCCTCATATCGTACATCTGGAGGGTTTCATAATTGTCATTGATCATCTTTTAGGCGCAGGAGTGGCTGTGTGGTAAGTAGCTTGCTTACCAACCACATGGTTTTGTGTTCAGTCTCACTGCGTGGCACCTTGGGCAAGTGTCTTCTACTATGGCCTCGGGTCAACCAAAGTCTTGTGAGTGGATTTAGTAGATGGAAACTGAAAGAAGCCCGTCATATATATATATGTGTGTCTGTCTGTCTGTGTGTGTGTGTGTGTGTGTGTGTGTGTGTGTCTGTCTGTGTTTGTTCCCAACATCGCTTGACAACCAATACTGGTGTGTCTACGTCCCTGTAACTTAGTGGTTCGGCAAAAGAGACCGATAGAATAAGTACTAGGCTTACAAAGAATAAGTCCTGGGGTCGATTTCTTCGACTAAAGGCGGTACTCCAGTATGGCCACAGTCAAATGACTGAAACAAGTAAAAGAGTAAAAGAGAATGCAGCCTGAAAAATGCTTTCACCATTACTCCTTACGCTTGTGAGAACTTGGAACTTCTTCACAACACTATCATCTATTCTAACCAATCTTCTTCCTCCATTCTTCAGAATCTTACTCTGTCATTGATGGAGGAACATAACCGATAAAACTAGGGAACAGAAAGAACGCCAAGGTGTTACAAATTGTCAACGAAAAATTGTTCTGAAGAGTTGGAAAAGCGAAGAAAGAGAGGAACAGACACACTGAGACAGAAAGAGAGAGAGAGAGAGAGATACAGAGACAGGAACAAAGAGAAGAGAATAGGGAGAGAGAGAGAGAGAGAGAGAGAGAGAGAGAGAGAGAGAGAGAGTGAGAGAGATGTGGAAAGAGACAGTGGTAGTCACAAATAAAATTCGCAAGACAGAAAATTCCAGTAGAACTTCGAGTCCAACTGAAACATACAATGCCAACTGTGGTTAAAAACTTGGATTGGTTATGTAAGTGAATATCGACGAAACTATCACAGCCTAGGATGAAGAGGAAATATTTATTGAAAAAAGTAGAAGGACAGAATATTCATTAAAAAAATTATGCAAAATATTTTTGCAGCTCACGGTTATAAACTACAATAAAACTAGCACTAGCCTTTCCAGAGTATATCTGCTTCCTCATTCTACATTCTACATCCAATTCAAGCAAATCATCACGGACACGTATCAAATTTCATTATCAGCCATAACCAGAGACCCGAGAGGAATGAGGCAGCAAATGTGATGAGGAGCTCTTCTCTTATCACCGCCATCATTTTCATCATTAGATTCTTTATTTTGTTCAGCTGTGGTCTTCAGATTATATGTCTAAACCACTTTTCAGGTTAATTAGATTTTTTTTCTTCAGATCGTTGCATGATTTGGTCAGATGACAATCTCTCAATTAAGATTCGTGGCTTGCTACTCTCTTCATCTGAAACTCGATTTCTTTCTTGTCTTGTGTTGTTGTTGTTGTTGTTGTTGTTGTTATTATTCTGTTGCTTCAATTTTGTTTCAATTTCTTGTTCTGTGTCTTCCCGACCTAGGGCAAGGAAATTCACTGTATACATTGGTAGGCCATTAAAATAAACACACCAGATGGGTTCATTTACAAAGACGTGTCATTGAAAAATGAGGGAGAAAGAAATTTAGAAAAAGGAAAGAAGAAAAATATAAAGACGAAAAAAGAAAACAAAGAAAATAAAGGGGAAAAAGGAAAGAAAATTCACAGCGATGATGCTATTCTCAATGCTTGTGACGTATCAAAAAAAAATTTGCACCTCTTCTTGCATGGACGGGTAGCCAAGGATCATACTCAAATACTTTTCAGTTTCTTTTTTGATCATTGCAAGTGCTCCTACAAACATTGTATTGTAACCGTCTTGCAATGCCACATTTTTTGATTTCAAGCAGCAAATCCTTATACCTTCTGAGCATATCAAATTCTTTTAGCTAACACCTTGTTACATGCATTTAACTCGGATTTCAGGACTGCTCGAACTCTCCTGTAACATTCCGTCTTGATCTTCCCGTTCATGCTGGCACGCTGAATCCCAGAGTCCTTGGAAAATACCAGAATTGATAGTAATATTTTGTGAAGTCAGTACTCCATTAGAGTGGTATATTTGGCGATTCGCATTTCACACTGATAATATTATACTTCAGGAAGTCTGAAATTACGGGAGAAATTTTGATGATATTCAGCAATTTCAAGATCCATGAATGCTATATGTTATCATAGGCCTTTTTTTATAATCGAGCCATGCGGAATTAAGTCCTTTGCGTTTGTTATAACAGTTTTCAAGGATCATGCAATTGATTATGACTGGATCTTTGCATCTATTTTTTACGGTGGGCAAAACATCGCTCTGCCTCATAAAGGCGTATGTTTCCGCCACGAGGATGGATGTTAAACTTTTATACGTGGCAGATAGACAGGTTATGGTGCGATAGTTTTGCTGAAATGTGGCTTCATTATTCTTTGGAAGAAGTTAGGTATTACAACTTGCTAACCAATCAGGTGTTTTCGAAGGATCTATCATAAATTCATTGAATAGCTGAACTTTTCGCATACGCATGGAGCGATGAAGCTAGAAATATGGTATCCCGTCTTTATCAGGTTATTTTCACTTATGACCCTTCGTGAGTGTCATTCTTAGGTCTATTATTGTGATGTCTCTCCTCCTTTTCTGGATCTTACATCGTTTCCACAGATTAATTCGTTCAATATTGGTATTTCACCCTTCATTATCTTCTTTTTATAAGTGTTACTTCTCCAGCGATGAATTCGTTCTAGGTTTGTATTTCATTGATTTTTCGTAGGCATACAAGTTTCAACTGTCTTAGCAGATGTGTAAATGTTTCCATTTAACTCAGTGAGATCGGGTTTTTATTCCTTTTATGACTACTTTTGTTATATAGTTGGCAAGTTTAATTTGTTTGTTATATTGGATTCTATTTGACTGTTTATAGAGTGGTTCTCTATCGTACATATTGGCATGTCTTATAACTGCAAGCTTATTCAGGATTTTCTACTTCATTTCTAGTATCGACTCTCTGTGTTCTTCAGCAAATATGTGGTCTTCAAATACTATATTTTTATCACTTTCCTCGCTATCTCTATCGGGTTCATTACAATTAATTTCTTCAGATATTTGCGTGTTCTGGTCAGACAGCACTCCTTCAGTTGAGTCTCGTGGAGAGTTTCTCTATTCGTCTCATTTTTCATTTCCTTTCATTCTTATATTTAAGTCATTTCTCGCTCCATGCTTGATCTCGGTTATTTCTATATTTGTGAGTCTACTGCTTCTAAAGATATTCTCCCTTTCATTTTCTAACTTGTTTTGGTGCAAGTAGGGTCTCCTGTCTTGATTTCGGGTTTTCAATATTTGATCAGAGTGTACGATGTGTTTCATTATAAAAGATCACGTAAACAGGTTATCGGTGACAAGAAATACGAACGAGCCTCAATGTGGTGTTTCAGGGGAAAAAATTACATTTTTAGGACGAAAGGTTAAATGACTCTACATTTCGTGGGAAAACGTAAAAGTCCAAAGTTTTTGTGTTGAATAATACGACAAATATATTCAGAATAGACTTGATGGAATTATTTAACTTATGGGACCCTCTCATAAATGTTTTCTGTAAAAATGTGAATTAAAAAAGAAATTAAAAAGACATTTTCGAAAGTTTTGTTTGATGAATTAGGTTTGTGCACCAAAACAAAGGCGAATTTTCAAGTAAAAGAAAACACAATTCAAACCAAAGCAAACTGTACCTTTCTCAGCGTTAGAACTAATAAACTTAGAGTTAGAGAGAGGAGAAAAAATTGGAGTTATCCAAAAAGTGGAAAATAATCAATAAGCGTCACCAACTGTGTACGTTAAGGAAAAGAATGATAAAAATCAGAGTGTATGCTTATTTTTCTACCGATTTAAACGAATGTCTTAAACTATCCCACTTTCCGCTACCTACTCTGGATGACATATTTGCGAAATTAAACTTTGGAAGGATACTTTCTAAATTGAATCTCTCTGACGCGTACCTACAAATTAGAGATGATGAATGCTCTCAGTATCTAACAATTAACACACATAAAAGATTGTATAAATACAACAGATCACCCTTTGGCTTAAATGTCGTACAGATTATGGATGCAACGTTAGTGGAGTATGAATTCACAATTCCATATCTGGATGGTATACTCATAAAATGTGAAAAATGGGACCAACACGTAAAACGTGTTTTCAAAAAAAAGTTAAGGATTACCGCCCTACTTTGAGTAAAGAAAATTCATAATCATAATAGGGCACAAGCGGTCCCAGCATTATTGTGAAAATCAGACTCGAAAATCCTCCTCTATGAAAACCATCAGTCACTGGGAAAATAACAAGCACAACAGAAATCGGGCAACGAGGAAAGAAATTAACTTACCATCTCGACAGAAAGCCGTAGAATGGGGAAATAGATATTCCTGGGTCAATTGATTTCATGTGGCACTTCCTGATGTTAATTAAAGTTGGTAAGCTCTCAAAATATGAAATCAATTGATCCAGAGATATCTATTTCCACATTCTACGGCTTTCTGTTGAGATGGCATGTTAATTTTCTGGCTCGTAACTCGATTTCTGTTCTACTTGTTATTGTTCCAATGATTGGTGGTTTTCTTTGAGGGTTTTTCGACTCTAATTTTCATAACAATGCTGGCACCGCGTGAACTCTATTATAATTATGAATTAATTATAACATTTTGGATTTATCGGCTTTTGCTTGTTGGCCACCAATATTATTGTTCTTATTATTCACTTTACTAATGATGGATAATTGATAATAACATCTATATAAATATTTTCAAATATTTATCCATTTAGTAATTTTATACAATGATACCGTTTTTGAATTTGGTGTTAGCTTTTCAACGGTTATCAAACACAACCAATCGAACAAAGTTTTTAACCGTAGGTATATAGTGAGACCTACTGATGAGCATGAAGGGAGATAAACTCTCAAAATTTGAAATAAATTAATCCAGGAATATCTATTTCGTCATTCAACGGTTTTCTGCCGAGATGGTAAGTTAATTCTTTGCTCATAACCCGATTTTGGCTTTACTTGTTATTCTTCCATTGGTCGGTGGTTTTCTTACAGAATTTTTAACTCTGATTTTCACTACAATGCTGGCACCGCGTCTGCCCTGTTACAATTATAAAAGTTGGCGAGCTGGCAAAATCGTTAGCACATTGGACGGAATGCTTGGCGGTATTTCGCCCGTCGCTACCTTATGATTTCAAGTTCTGCCAAGGTCGACTTTGCATTTCATCCTTTAGGGATCGATGAAATAAGTACCGGTGAAATGCTGGGGTCCATGTGATCTTTTAGTCCCCTCCCCCCTAAATTTCGCCAGGGTTGCTAGAAATAAGAGTTAAAATAACTCATATCTACAATAAGCACTTATTTTAATGACTGACAAATGAGTCAATCTCTCTCAGGGCCTAGATATAGCTAGATCCGAGTGATTTCGTATTTATATTAATGCTCATCAGTGACTCTCACCTAGCGCTTTGGGTTAAACTCAGTTAGCCTTATCAGATTATCGTAGAAATTATGCGCTTATTTCCTATACAGTAAAAGTGAAAATTATGAATAAGGTTGTTCGAAATTTTACAACCTTCATATGCTTCATAGTTCAAACAAAGGCCTGCCACAAAGAAAGACATCATATGTTATCTGAAGGACTCGGTAACCGTGATCTGCATGGGAAGGGCCTCTCAATAATAAAGAGTCTGTATTGAGTGTATAAAAATGGATGGAAAGCACAGAGAATATAATATACTAGCATTAGATGTGTTAGACAAGGATGTGTCATGTGACCATGTGTCTTTAATCATTATAGTGAATTGATTATATGAGAACTGGAGGATGTTATAACTTCACTATTACTAATATTACTATTTTTAGAATTGGGTACATCCATACGTTGATTATTTGCAGTAGATGTAGGATTGCGGTTATTTAGGCGACTACGAGTTGTGGTATTGTATGGACTGTCAGTTGTTGTAGTATTGTAATTTTACGATTTAATTTACTACGGTTAGATCTTGCTATATATCTGCAATATTAGGCATTGTCAGTTTAATTGTGTATCTATCGAAAATTCTATGATACAGGCTAGATATTGGAAAGTGGCTTGAAAACATTTTCGAACCACATTAGAAGCAAAATTTAGACTAAACTGCGAGTTGAACCACAAAATATTCCTTCGCAAAGTATTGTTTTATGCTTACTCGGACTCGATGTAGCTGAGCCTAAAGTAATTTGGTTATTATGGTTGACTATGATCCTCTACACACAGTCAGTTTATGCTCTCTTGTAGAGAGTATAAACTGAATGTGTGCAGAGATACGTAGTGAACGGTTAACTAACGAATGCAGAATGTGATCGTTTAAACGTATGCTTATCTCGCTCAGGTTCAAGTATATTACATAAAAATCTTTGCCAAAGTTTTATTTCTACAGCTTTTACTGAAACAAACTTTACGATATTTTCAGCTGTCATTTTCAGCAGTTTGAGCAACGGCTGAAATTCATATATTTTCAATGATTCATGTATATATGAATCAGAAAAATCCAAATTATGCAAATTCTGTAGAATTATATACAAACACAACAGACCCAATATATTTTTAATTACTTTTGATTTGTGATGATATTTTTTTTACATATTATTTAACATAGTTGGTATATTTTATCAAAATTGTCTCAATTTAACGACAGGAATTACGTTCTTACAAATTTTCACTCGATCGGTAGCGAGAATGTTAGAGTGAATATCTAAGTACAGTATTTATTCCTCGATTTTCAGAATATCGCTACTGTTATCTTTTGTCATAATGTTATTACGAAATAAGATTTCTATAGTTTGAGTTACTTACAAAAAGAGTGATAAAATGGAGGGATTGGCCTTCCGTTTCTTTAGTTGCTTCTTGGCATGTGAATTATATCATTTGATATAAAGTTAAATCATTGGAGGCACCTTACTGGTGAGCGATATAAGAAAGGAAAAATACTTTATTGAATCGACGCTTTTTGAAAAGCTACTTGTCGCCATTAAGAAAATAGATATCCAGATTGATATCAACAGAAGCAGCTAGAGGCTGTTATTATTTGTTACCACTACTTATTTTATGATATTTGTGATCACGTATATAATTATAACTGGGTGCGTGTGCATTTTGTGCTTTTTCTTGCATGTATAGATATAAATTCTGCAGTTATTTTTATAGAGGTGTTGATAGTGATGAGTCTGGTGTTTTTCATTTTTGTTTTTATTTCGTATCTGATATAATACAATCAATTTCTCCCAAATCGTCTACATACATACACACACGTACACACGCAAACATACCCAAATCCATAGGGAAGCACATGCATGTGCACCATATGCACACACGTGTACACACGCACAATTACTACTTGTAACTATCCATAGACAGTAAATTATAAATACAATATAACAAAGTCATTTCCGTCTTCTAAACAAACGTTATTCAAGCACGTTCGCAAAACTTTATGAATAAATTTGATTAAAAGAAATGCTTTGCAGTGTTATAAATTTTGAGAAAGAAGTTTAACCTTTTTTTTTTTATTTGAAGAATATTGATTTTCTTCGATATATCTGATTGAATCCTACTTTATTACAATTTAAAATCTAATGTAATAAACATAGTGAGACCAAAAGAAGACAGATTACAGAAATGCATGGTCAAAACCGGGTGTAAAGTTAAGAAATATCATTTGCAATCATGTCGTTACAGTTTCGCCCCTACTTCAGCCGAACATCAGCAATTATCTTCTATTTTTCTAACAGTTGGACGGTAGTGAATTGTGAGACTCATTTAGCAAACTATGAAAAGAGCTTGCTCCCTATATATATATAAGAGAATGTGCACACACATATAATTACATATGTATACAATACACGCAGGCACACACACACAATAAAAAACGCACACGTATCTATATATGTGTATGCATATGTGTGTTTGTGCGCGCGCACGCGCGCACACACACACACACACACACAAACACACACACACACACACACACACAAACACACACACACACACACACAAACACACACACACACACACAAACACACACACACACACACAAACACACACACACATACATATATATATATATATAATAAGTTGCATGTGATTCGAAAACTTTATTATTAGGGGATAATCTAGAAATTCTTGTAGAAATTTTCTTAACTAGTCCGTGTATAGTCGAGGGTGGATGGTTGGATATTACGTTAATGTACTTAATATGACCATTTGGCTTATGAAATGGTTCAAATAAACCATTAGCAAGACAGAAGGTAGCATCAAGAAAATTCACTCTACGATAATCTTTATTCATGGTAATCTTTAGTCCTAAATTTTTTTCAAGTCTAAAGAAATTTTTGCAAAGCCTTTCTAACTGTACTTTGCTTCTTCTGTTCAGAAAAATTAAGACGCCATCCCTATATAGATCCCCTATTAATTCCGGAAAGGAAGACTGGAATAATGAAAGGATATATATTTCGACCTAGTCGAAATATATATCCTAAAAAGAATGATATGAGTCCATTGCTATTTCAAATGCCTTCTCCCTACCTAATCTACTTTCATAATCCACCATCAAAATCTACTAGTGTGGCCTGAGCAGCAAGTATAATATCTATTTCGTGTCGGGACAAATCGGAATTTTTCATCCCAAAAATCAGGCTTGATTAAGAACGATCGGGTTAATAGTGACATAATAGCTCTATACATCTAGTTGCAAGAATGTATTATTCTTACTAATTTCTAGAAGCTTAAAGCATCCAACTACCTATTGGTTATCAGACAGGAGGGCTAGTCCTAATTTTAGACTTAAGGATGGGTATTACCCTATCAATGATTTTTTTCTACTAATAATGCCTATATCGGATTTCTAAGGACAAATCAATTTAATTGAGGGATCAATAAGAAAGTTAGGTTTATGGTCCTTAAGCATAATGCGGGGTTAGATATGTCAAAACAAGTGTCGTGATTAATGATAAATTATCGTATATTCCATCTTCCGTCTTTCATTTGCCATATCACTGTGAATATATATATATATGTGTGTGTGTGTGTGTGTGTGTGTGTGTGTGTGTGTGTGTGTGTGTGTGTGTGTCTGCGTTTGTCCCTCACCACCGCTTGACAATCTGTGGTGGTGTTTTTACTTTCCCGTATTTTAGCGGTGTGGTAACACAATCCGATAGAATAAGTACTAGGATTTTTTTTTAAATAAGTCCTAGGGTCGATTTGTTCGACTAAAACTCTTCACGGCGGTACCCTAGCATGGCCGCAGTCAAATGACTGAAACAAGTAATTAGATAA